>NW_025756364.1:0-6612 GCF_021184085.1 Oncorhynchus gorbuscha
CACCTGCCCTTATCAAGGCCTGGCATCACCTGCCCTTATCAAAGCCTGGCAGCACCTGCCCTTATTAAGGCTAGGCAGAAACGGCCCTTTTCAAGGTTTGGTAGCACCTGCCCTTATCAAGGCCGGGCATCACCTGCCCTTATCAAGGCCTGGCCATCACCTGCCCTTATCAAGGCCGGGCATCACCTGCCCTTATCAAGGCCTGGCATCACCTGCCCTTATCAAGGCCGGGCATCACCTGCCCTTATCAAGGCCTGGCATCACCTGCCCTTATCAAGGCCTGGCATCACCTGCCCTTATCAAAGCCTGGCAGCACCTGCCCTTATCAAAGCCTGGCAGCACCTGCCCTTATCAAGGCCTGGCAGCACTTGCCCTTATCAAAGCCTGGCAGCACCTGCCCTTATCAAAGCCTGGCAGCACCTGCCCTTATCAAAGCCTGGCAGCACCTGCCCTTATCAAAGCCTGGCAGCACCTGCCCTTATCAAAGCCTGGCAGCACTTGCCCTTATTAAGGCCTGGCAGCACCTGCCCTTATCAAAGCCTGGCAGCACCTGCCCTTATTAAGGCTTGTCAGCATCTGCCCTTTTCAAGGCTTGGCAGCACCTGCTATTATCAAGGCCTGACAGCACAACACTTGAACCTGGTTGCTGGCTGCTGCCCCCTGGGGGATGGAGTGCGGAAGTGTATCCTGGTAGAGTGTGTTGCCTAACTGTGCGCTAAGACTAAACTACCCCCCCTCCCCCATATCATAACACTTGGAAGAAGGGATAGATGTCTCTCTGTAGGTATAAACGTTTCTCAGTGCTACTTTTGAGCAGATTTCCAATCTTTCATCTGCTTCTAAAAAGACAGAGAAATCGATACAGAGTTAAACGAGGGGAGGAGGTCTTGAATAATGGAATATTGGAAGCTTTGAGAGCATGTCCATCTCCATCTCTCTCATAATTCATATTTTCACATTATGGTTGAAACTCTAAAACATTGTGCTGCGACATCGCTGCTAAATCTCCCGGCCTAAACACAGAGTAGATTATGATTGGTGATGAAGACCATGCCAGACTAGAAAGCCCAAGGGACCAAATGACTGTGGAGTTCAATGACATATTCCAAGCGCGCGATTGAATCAGAAGTTAAAATGGTTTCTCACTAAACAACATTATCCAGAGTAAATTGATCACAAACACGGAAGCCTTATCAGTGAAAATGAGAGTTCTTGATCCCTATCAAAATAACAGGTGCCAGAGATGATTAAAAAGAGTAGTAACATCCTATTGCAGCCACTCAGGGACATATTTTGTTTATAACCGTTTTCCAAAGCAGTGGAGTGGCTACAGCAGCCAATGAGATGGGAAAGCAATTATAAATGCAAATTCCCAATAAGTGCCTGGAAGGTATGTTGAAAGGTCCTCCGTAGGAGATAATTACAGCCTGGCTTGATTACATTTAAAAGGAGGCTGAAATATCAAATCCATAAATGATTCAAGCAAACAACAACACCCGGGAAGCAGAGACCTATACGTGTTTTGAACAATGCGGTACCAGCCGAGGTGATTCTGTCTCTGACTTCAGCCAAGAGATTGAAAACATAACACAGGACTGGATGTACAACTGTCTTTTGAGTTTGTTCGTGTTGGATTCCTATGGCTTTATATCTAATTCCCTTGAAAAAAACAAGTTATTTTCCACAAACTCAAAGTTCTGAGAGGGAAAGTGATCATTACCGTGAGGCATGGCATCCACAGTATTCATAGGGTGTAAAGCAATTATATGCCTCTATGTCATTTGCCCTGTATTTTCCCAGTTTAATTTGCTGGTAACATATTTATATAGGTGTACACACACTTTTGTACCATTTCTGTACATTGTATACCTGAATACCTTTGACCAAAGTGGCCAAAATGCTTTCAGCAAAGTGACTTGTGAAAAAAGGTTTTGGTTACCTCAGGGTTCTCAGAAAGTTGTGTGAAACAAGGGTAAAGCTAGCCTTGGGTCATTTCTAAATCAAGGTCAAAGATGGCTCGGGGCTAAAGAACAACCAGTTTGAAAAGCCCTCGTGTCTAGGGTTCTGATACCGTCTGTCTGTTTCTCAGAAAAGCCACACCCTGGTCCTCCACATAAGGTTTTCTTTCTCCGTAAGTTTGTACCATTTATACCAACAAAGAGTTTGATAATTACCCTCTTTGAGTACAAGGATAGCTACTGTATATTACACTGGCCATCTCTATGACCCTTTCGTCTTGACACTATTGTTGCTGTTGACAAAGGAATTAAAGCCCTGATGTGAATAAATCTGACAATGTATATACAAGCTTACTTACTTTTCGTGTTCATCTTTTTATTAATTTTTTCTTCTACCTTCATATTGATTAATGCACTGTTGGGTTTAGAGTATTCTATAAAGACATTCCATCTTAAGGCCTACTTGTGCACATAAAACTTGAAACATGAATAATGTTCGACCACCCCTGAGAAATTCAATTACATAGAAAAATGTAACATCTTCAAGTAATATTTGAGAGAGGGAGAGATAGTGGCCTTTAATTCTCGCACTTCACTTGTGCCCAACAAAGGAAACCTCAGTCATTGAGAACGAAGTGGAAAGATTAATCTCTCTGACTTAGTGACCCGCTGGAGTAGCATGTATGACTGTAGAAATTTGTGTGACCTTTAGCGTAACCGTGGGAATAAAGATAATGATTCGGCAGGGAGCCTGGAGTGTCTCTCACTTTGTTATGGAAGAGAATCAGCCTTCTGCCACAGGATGGAAATCAGCTGGAATAATGCAGCCAAGCTGTGAAGGACTGAGGGAAGTGACAGGTGCTCTCTCATACAGATAAACTGCAATAGGGACACACACACACACACACACACACGCACGCACACACGCACGCACGCACACACACACACACACACACACACACACACACACACACACACACACACACACACACACACACACACACACACACACACACACACACACACACACACACACACACACACACACACACACACACACACTACAACCACAACAATAACAGCCCTCAGTTCCACGAATACAAAATCGTAACTAACCTGCATCACATTTTGTTTCTTAAATCAAATATAGATTTTCCACCTTTCTGCAGGTTGACGTTTATTGTTATGAGTCTTGTCCTGGAGGCAGAACTGAGAGATTTCCCCTTAGATAGGCCAGCTGCAAAGTCAAAATTGTCTATATTGTAAAATTTCATAAAATGAGTTTTCTGTCTAAATTTAAGGTTAGGGTTAGGTATTATGGCCAACAGTGTGGTTACGGTTTGGGTTAGGTTTAAAAATCAGATTTTTATGACGTTGTGGCTATGCCAATGTAACAGTATAGCCGTCCCTCTCGCCCCAGGGACCTTGCCCCAGGGACCCTATCGCACAAAAGCCATGGCCCCAACTTCAAGTCAGAGCAAGTGACCTCACCGAGCATTTTACCCAGCTAACTAGCTCTATTTCACATCCGTTAAAAGCAACCAGTGATCTGGGTCAACAGCATCTTGCAGATAGCTTTAGTCCGTTCCCTCGCCCCTACCCGGGCTCGAACCACAGACAACAGTCAACCACGTTACCCATCGCTCCACAAAAGCCACAGTCTTCTCAGGGGAACCACTACTTCAGGTCTCGAGTGAGCATCACCCGATCGGCAGCTATTAACGCGCACCACCGCTAACTAGCTAGCCGTTTCACATCGGTCACACCAACTAGTGACCACTCTGCAGAGCTGCCTCCAGAACAAGATTCATGCTGACAAATGCTAACTTGCCCCTTCTGTAAGGCCTACCTGGTCAGTCTATCAGGATGTTGGGGCGGCAGGTAGCCTAGTGGTTGTTGGACTAGTAACTGAAAGTTTGCAAGATCAAATCCCTGAGCTGACAAGGTACTAATCTGTTGTTCTGCCCTGAACAAGGCAGTTAACCTGCTGTTCCTAGTCTGTCATTGAAAATAAAATTTGTTCTTAACTGACTTGCCTAGTTAAATAGAATTTAAAAAATGTTTGTGTTTCCATTGTGCAGTGCCCATATCAGACCAGACCACCAGTCCATATCATCAGTAAGGAAAGGCTGCCCCTCATGAAAAAGTACTACGGAATTACTACACAAAAACATATTTGTCGGGTAGTAACTATGTAGAAACTTTCAGGGATCAAATCAAACTTTATTTCTTACCTGTGCCGAATACAACATACAGCATTTCACCTTACTGTGAAATGCTCACTTACATGCTCTTTACCAACAGTGCAGTTCAAGAAAGAGTTAAGAAAAATAAACTAAAGTAAAAAAAAAAAGTAACACAATAAAATAACAATAATGAGGCTCTATACAGGGGGTACCAGTACAGAGTCAATGTGGAGGCTATATACAGGAGGTACCAGTACCGAGTCAATGTGGAGGCTATATACAGGAGGTACCAGTACCGAGTCAATGTGGAGGCTATATACAGGAGGTACCAGTACCGAGTCAATGTGGAGGCTATATACAGGGGGTACCAGTACCGAGTCAATGTGGAGGCTATATACAGGGGGTACCAGTACAGAGTCAATGTGGAGGCTATATACAGGGGGTACCAGTACAGAGTCAATGTGGAGGCTATATACAGGGGGTACCAGTACAGAGTCAATGTGGAGGCTATATACAGGGGGTACCAGTACAGAGTCAATGTGGAGGCTATATACAGGGGGTACCAGTACAGAGTCAATGTGGAGGCTATATACAGGGGGTACCAGTACAGAATCAATGTGGAGGCTATATACAGGGGGTACCAGTACAGAGTCAATGTGGAGGCTATATACAGGGGGTACCAGTACAGAGTCAATGTGGAGGCTATATACAGGGGGTACCAGTACAGAGTCAATGTGGAGGCTATATACAGGGGGTACCAGTACCGAGTCAATGTGGAGGCTATATACAGGGGGTACCAGTACCGAGTCAATGTGGAGGCTATATACAGGGTGTACCAGTACAGAGTCAATGTGGAGGCTATATACAGGGGGTACCAGTACAGAGTCAATGTGGAGGCTATATACAGGGGGTACCGGTACAGAGTCAATGTGGAGGCTATATACAGGGGTACCAGTACAGAGGTCTAACGTGGAGGCTATATACAGGGGGTGCCAGTACAGAGTCAATGTGGGAGGCTATGTACAGGAGGTGCCAGGGCAGAGTCAATGTGGAGGCTTCTGTACTGGGAGGTACCGAGTGCCGAGTCAATGTGGAGGAAGCTATGTACAGGGGGTACCGGTACCGAGTCAGTGTGGAGGCCATATGCTTTGGAGGTACCAGTACCGGAGTCAATGTGGAGGCTATATTACAGGGCAGCTCAGGTACCGAGTCAATGTGGAGGCTATATACAGGGGGTACCAGTGCAGAGTCAATGTGGAGGCTATATACAGGGGGTACCAGTACAGAGTCGATGTCGGAGGCTATATACAGAGGGTGCCAGCACAGAGTCAGTAGTGGAGGCTATATACAGGGGGCACCAGTACAGAGTCAATGTGGAGGCTATATACAGGGGGTACCAGTACAGAGTCAATGTGGAGGCTATATACAGGGGGTTACCCGGCACAGAGTCAATGTGGAGGCTATATACAGGGGGTGCCGGTACAGAGTCAATGTGGAGGCTATGTACAGGGGGCACCCGCGCAGAGTCAATGTGGAGGCTATATACAGGGGTACCAGTACCGAGGTCAATGTGTGGAGGCTATGTACACAGGGGTACCAGTACAGAGTCGATGTGGAGGCTATATATCGGTGGGGTACCAGTACCGAGTCAATGTGTGGAGGCTATATACAGGGGTACTGGTACAGGAGTCAATGTTGGAGGCTATGTACAGGGGGCACCAGTACCCGAGTCCCAATGTGGAGGCTATATACAGGGGTGCTGGTACAGAGTCAATGCTTGGAGAGCTATATACAGGGGTACCAGTACAGAGTCACTGTGGAGGTTATATACAGGGGGTACTGAGTGCTGGGAGTCAATGTGGGAGGTTTATATACAGGGGGTACCAGTGCCGAGTCCATGCGTGGAGGCTATATTTACATTTACATTTAAGTCATTTAGCAGACGCTCTTATCCAGAGCACGACTTACATATATATATATACAGGGGTGTTGAGGCCAGTAGCGAGTCAATGTGGAGGCTATATACAGGGGGTACCAGTACCGAGTCAATGTGGAGGCTATATACAGGGGTACCAGTACGAGTGCAATGCGGAGGTTATATACAGGGGGCACCAGTGCCAGTCAACGTGGAGGTTATATACAGGGGGTGCCAGTGCCGAGGTCAGTAATGTGGAGGTTATATACAGGGGCAACCAAGTACCGAGTCAATGTGGAGGCTATATACAGGGGGCACAGTTCCAGTAGGAGTCAATGTGGAGGCTATATACAGGGGGTACTGGTACAGAGTGGATGTAGAGTGCTATATACAGGGGGTACCAGTACCGAGTCAATGTGGGAGGCTATATACAGGGGGTACCAGTACCGAGTCAACGTGGAGGCTATATACAGGGGGTACCGGTACCAGCAGTCAATGTGGAGGCTATATGCAGGGGGTACCAGTACGGAGTCAATGTGGAGGCTATATGCAG
>NW_025756365.1:0-6611 GCF_021184085.1 Oncorhynchus gorbuscha
TATCACATTGAATCCATTATATATCACATTGAATCCATTATATATCACATTGAATCCATTATATATCACTTGCAATGAATCCATTATATATCACATTGAATCCATTATACATCACATTGAATCCATTATATATCACATTGAATCCATTATATATCACATTGAATCCATTATATATCACATTGAATCCATTATATATCACTTGCAATGAATCCATTATATATCACATGCTATGAATCCATTATATATCACATGCTATGAATCCATTATATATCACTTGCTATGAATCCATTATACATCACATGCTATGAATCCATTATACATCACTTGCTATGAATCCATTATATATCACATTGAATCCATTATACATCACTTGCTATGAATCCATTATATATCACATTGAATCCATTATATATCACTTGCTATGAATCCATTATATATCACATTGAATCCATTATATATCACTTGCTATGAATCCATTATATATCACTTTGAATCCATTATACATCACCTGCTATGAATCCATTATATATCACATTGAATCCATTATACATCACCTGCTATGAATCCATTATATATCACTTGCTATGAATCCATTATATATCACATTGAATCCATTATATATCACATTGAATCCATTATATATCACATTGAATCCATTATACATCACTTGCTATGAATCCATTATATATCACATTGAATCCATTATACATCACCTGCTATGAATCCATTATATATCACATTGAATCCATTATATATCACATTGAATCCATTATATATCACATTGAATCCATTATACATCACTTGCTATGAATCCATTATATATCACATTGAATCCATTATATATCACATTGAATCCATTATATATCACTTGCAATGAATCCATTATATATCACATTGAATCCATTATATATCACATTGAATCCATTATACATCACATTGAATCCATTATATATCACATTGAATCCATTATATATCACATTGAATCCATTATATATCACATTGAATCCATTATATATCACTTGCAATGAATCCATTATATATCACATTGAATCCATTATATATCACATTGAATCCATTATACATCACATTGAATCCATTATATATCACATTGAATCCATTATATATCACATTGAATCCATTATATATCACATTGAATCCATTATATATCACTTGCAATGAATCCATTATATATCACATGCTATGAATCTATTATATATCACATTGAATCCATTATACATCACATTGAATCCATTATATATCACATGCTATGAATCCATTATATATCACATGCTATGAATCCATTATATATCACATGCTATGAATCCATTATACATCACATTGAATCCATTATATATCACATGCTATGAATCCATTATATATCACATGCTATGAATCCATTATATATCACATGCTATGAATCCATTATACATCACAATGAATCCATTATATATCACTTGCAATGAATCCATTATATATCACATGCTATGAATCCATTATACATCACATTGAATCCATTATATATCACTTGCAATGAATCCATTATATATCACTTGCTATGAATCCATTATACATCACATGCTATGAATCCATTATATATCACATTGAATCCATTATATATCACTTGCTATGAATCCATTATATATCACATGTTATGAATCCATTATATATCACATGCTATGAATCCATTATACATCACATGTTATGAATCCATTATATATCACATTGAATCCATTATATATCACATTGAATCCATTATATATCACATTGAATCCATTATATATCACATTGAATCCATTATATATCACATTGAATCCATTATATATCACATTGAATCCATTATATATCACATTGAATCCATTATATATCACATTGAATCCATTATATATCACATTGAATCCATTATATATCACTTGCTATGAATCTATTATATATCACATTGAATCCATTATATATCACATTGAATCCATTATATATCACTTGCTATGAATCCATTATATATCACATTGAATCCATTATATATCATTGAATCCATTATATATCACATTGAGATATTACTTCATCACTTGCTATGAATCATTATATATCATTGAATCCATTGATATGTCACATTGGATCCATTATATATCACTTGCAATGGATCCATTATATATCACATTGAATCCATTATATATCATTGAATCCATTATACATCATTGAATCCATTATATATCACATTGAATCCGGTTATACATCACATTGAATCCATTATATATCACATTGAATCCATTATATATATCACTTGCAATGGATCCGTATATATCACATTGAATTCATTACATCACATTGAATCCATTATATATCACATGGAATCCATTTATATCACATTGAATCCATTATATAATTGCAATATATCATATTGAATCCATTATATATCACATTGAATCATTATATATCACATTGGAATCCATTATATTCTGTTTGCTATGAATCCATTATATATCACTTGCTATGAATCCATTATATATACATTGAATCTATTATTATACATTGAATCCATTATACATCACATTGAATCCATTATATATCACATGCTACAGAATCCATTATATATCATTGCTATGAATCCATTATATATCATTGAATCCATTATATATCACATTGAATCCATTATATATCACATTGAATCCATTATATATCACATTGAATCCATTATACACATGTAATCGAATCCATTATATCATTGAATCCATTATACATCACGGATCAGCTCTTCTTATCATTGAATCCATTATATATCGATTGAATCCATTATACATCACTTGCTATGAATCCATTATATATCACATGCTATGAATCTATTATATATCACATTGAATCCATTATACATCACATTGAATCCATTATATATCACATGCTATGAATCCATTATATATCACATGCTATGAATCCATTATATATCACATGCTATGAATCCATTATATATCACTTGCTATGAATCCATTATACATCACATGCTATGAATCCATTATACATCACAATGAATCCATTATATATCACTTGCTATGAATCCATTATATATCACATGCTATGAATCCATTATACATCACAATGAATCCATTATATATCACATGCTATGAATCCATTATATATCACTTGCTATGAATCCATTATACATCACATGCTATGAATCCATTATACATCACAATGAATCCATTATATATCACATGCTATGAATCCATTATATATCACATGCTATGAATCCATTATACATCACACTGAATCCATTATATATCACTTGCTATGAATCCATTATATATCACATGCTATGAATCCATTATATATCACATTGAATCCATTATATATCACATTGAATCCATTATATATCACATTGAATCCATTATATATCACATTGAATCCATTATATATCACATTGAATCCATTATATATCACATTGAATCCATTATATATCACTTTGAATCCATTATATATCACTTGCTATGAATCTATTATATATCACTTGCTATGAATCCATTATATATCACATTGAATCCATTATATATCACATTGAATCCATTATATATCACATTGAATCCATTATATATCACATTGAATCCATTATATATCACATTGAATCCATTATATATCACATTGAATCCATTATATATCACATTGAATCCATTATATATCACATTGAATCCATTATACATCACTTGCTATGAATCCATTATACATCACTTGCTATGAATCCATTATATATCACATTGAATCCATTATATATCACATGCTATGAATCCATTATATATCACATTGAATCCATTATACATCACATTGAATCCATTATACATCACATTGAATCCATTATATATCACATGCTATGAATCCATTATATATCACATTGAATCCATTATATATCACATTGAATCCATTATATATCACATTGAATCCATTATATATCACATTGAATCCATTATATATCACATTGAATCCATTATACATCACATCGAATCCATTATATATCACATTGAATCCATTATACATCACATTGAATCCATTATACATCACATTGAATCCATTATATATCACATTGAATCCATTATATATCACATTGAATCCATTATATATCACATTGAATCCATTATATATCACATTGAATCCATTATATATCACATTGAATCCATTATATATCACATTGAATCCATTATATATCACATTGAATCCATTATACATCACATTGAATCCATTATATATCACATTGAATCCATTATACATCACATTGAATCCATTATATATCACATTGAATCCATTATACATCACTTGCTATGAATCCATTATATATCACATTGAATCCATTATATATCACATTGAATCCATTATATATCACTTGCTATGAATCCATTATATATCACATTGAATCCATTATATATCACATTGAATCCATTATATATCACATTGAATCCATTATATATCACATTGAATCCATTATATATCACTTGCTATGAATCCATTATATATCACATTGAATCCATTATACATCACATTGAATCCATTATATATCACATTGAATCCATTATACATCACTTGCTATGAATCCATTATATATCACATTGAATCCATTATATATCACATTGAATCCATTATATATCACTTGCTATGAATCCATTATATATCACATTGAATCCATTATATATCACATGCATGAATCCATTATATATCACATTGAATCCATTATATATCACATTGAATCCATTATATATCACATTGAATCCATTATATATCACTTGCTATGAATCTATTATATATCACTTGCTATGAATCCATTATATATCACATTGAATCCATTATATATCACATTGAATCCATTATATATCACATTGAATCCATTATATATCACATTGAATCCATTATATATCACATTGAATCCATTATATATCACATTGAATCCATTATATATCACATTGAATCCATTATATATCACATTGAATCCATTATACATCACTTGCTATGAATCCATTATACATCACTTGCTATGAATCCATTATATATCACATTGAATCCATTATATATCACATGCTATGAATCCATTATATATCACATTGAATCCATTATATATCACATTGAATCCATTATACATCACATTGAATCCATTATACATCACATTGAATCCATTATATATCACATGCTATGAATCCATTATATATCACATTGAATCCATTATATATCACATTGAATCCATTATACATCACATCGAATCCATTATACATCACATCGAATCCATTATATATCACATTGAATCCATTATACATCACATTGAATCCATTATACATCACATGCTATGAATCCATTATATATCACATTGAATCCATTATATATCACATTGAATCCATTATATATCACATTGAATCCATTATAATCATCACATGCTATGAATCCATTATACATCACATTGAATCCATTATATATCACATTGAATCCATTATATATCACATTGAATCCATTATACATCACATTGAATCCATTCATGAATCATTACATCATTGAATCCATTATATATCACATTGAATCCATTATATATCACATTGAATCCATTATACATCACTTGCTATGAATCCATTATATATCACATTGAATCCATTATATATCACATTGAATCCATTATATATCACATGCTATGAATCCATTATATATCACATTGAATCCATTATATATCACATTGAATCCATTATACATCACATCGAATCCATTATATATCACATTGAATCCATTATATATCACATTGAATCCATTATACATCACATTGAATCCATTATATATCACATTGAATCCATTATACATCACTTGCTATGAATCCATTATACATCACATTGAATCCATTATATATCACATTGAATCCATTATATATCACATTGAATCCATTATATATCACATTGAATCCATTATACATCACATTGAATCCATTATACATCACATTGAATCCATTATATATCACATTGAATCCATTATATATCACATTGAATCCATTATATATCACATTGAATCCATTATATATCACATTGAATCCATTATACATCACTTGCTATGAATCCATTATACATCACATTGAATCCATTATATATCACATTGAATCCATTATACATCACTTGCTATGAATCCATTATATATCACATTGAATCCATTATATATCACATTGAATCCATTATATATCACTTGACTATGAATCCATTATATATCACATTGAATCCATTATATATCACATTGAATCCATTATATATCACTTGCATATGAATCCATTATATATCACACTTGAATCCATTATATATCACATTGAATCCATTATATATCACATTGAATCCATTATACATCACTTGCTATGAATCCATTATATATCACATTGAATCCATTATATATCACATTGAATCCATTATATATCACTTGCTATGAATCCATTATATATCACATTGAATCCATTATATATCACATTGAATCCATTATACATCACTTGCTATGAATCCATTATATATCACATTGAATCCATTATATATCACATTGAATCCATTATATATCACATTGAATCCATTATATATCACATGCTATGAATCCATTATATATCACATTGAATCCATTATATATCACAT
>NW_025756366.1:0-6611 GCF_021184085.1 Oncorhynchus gorbuscha
CTGCATGATACACAGAGTCCAGCCTCTGTCAGACAGAGGAGGCTGCACATGATAAACAGAGTCCAGTCTCTGTCAGACAGAGGAGGCTGCATGATAAACAGAGTCCAGCCTCTGTCAGACAGAGGAGGCTGCATGATAAACAGAGTCCAGTCTCTGTCAGACAGAGGAGGCTGCATGATAAACAGAGTCCAGTCTCTGTCAGACAGAGGGCTGCATGATAAACAAGTCCAGTCTCTGTCAGACAGGAGGCTGCATGATAAACAGAGTCCAGTCTCTGTCGGACAGAGGAGGCTGCATGATAAACAGAGTCCAGTCTCTGTCAGACAGAGGAGGCTGCATGATAAACAGAGTCCAGTCTCTGTCAGACAGAGGAGGCTGCATGATAAACAGAGTCCAGTCTCTGTCAGACAGAGGAGGCTGCATGATAAACAGAGTCCAGTCTCTGTCAGACAGAGGAGGCTGCATGATAAACAGAGTCCAGTCTCTGTAAGACAGAGGAGGCTGCATGATAAAACAGAGTCCAGTCTCTGTAAGACAGAGGAGGCTGCATGATAAACAGAGTCCAGTCTCTGTCAGACAGAGGAGGCTGCATGATAAACAGAGTCCAGTCTCTGTCAGACAGAGGAGGCTGCATGATAAACAGAGTCCAGTCTCTGTCAGACAGAGAGGCTGCATGATAAACAGAGTCCAGTCTCTGTCAGACAGAGGAGGCTGCATGATAAACAGAGTCCAGTCTCTGTAAGACAGAGGAGGCTGCATGATAAACAGAGTCCAGTCTCTGTCAGACAGAGGAGGCTGCATGATAAACAGAGTCCAGTCTCTGTCAGACAGAGGAGGCTGCATGATAAACAGAGTCCAGTCTCTGTCAGACAGAGGAGGCTGCATGATAAACAGAGTCCAGTCTCTGTCAGACAGAGGAGGCTGCATGATAAACAGAGTCCAGTCTCTGTCAGACAGAGGAGGCTGCATGATAAACAGAGTCCAGTCTCTGTCAAGACAGAGGAGGCTGCATGATAAACAGAGTCCAGTCTCTGTCAGACAGAGGAGGCTGCATGATAAACAGAGTCCAGTCTCTGTCAGACAGAGGAGGCTGCATGATAAACAGAGTCCAGTCTCTGTCAAGACAGAGGAGGCTGCATGATAAACAGAGTCCAGTCTCTGTCAGACAGAGGAGGCTGCATGATAAACAGAGTCCAGTCTCTGTCAGACAGAGGAGGCTGCATGATAAACAGAGTCAGTCTCTGTCAGACAGAGGAGGCTGCATGATAAACAGAGTCCAGTCTCTGTCAGACAGAGGAGGCTGCATGATAAACAGAGTCCAGTCTCTGTCAGACAGAGGAGGCTGCATGATAAACAGAGTCCAGTCTCTGTCAGACAGAGGAGGCTGCATGATAAACAGAGTCCAGTCTCTGTCAGACAGAGGAGGCTGCATGATAAACAGAGTCCAGTCTCTGTCAGACAGAGGAGGCTGCATGATAAACAGAGTCCAGTCTCTGTCAGACAGAGGAGGCTGCATGATAAACAGAGTCCAGTCTCTGTCAGACAGAGGAGGCTGCATGATAAACAGAGTCCAGTCTCTGTCAGACAGAGGAGGCTGCATGATAAACAGAGTCCAGTCTCTGTCAGACAGAGGAGGCTGCATGATAAACAGAGTCCAGTCTCTGTAAGACAGAGGAGGCTGCATGATAAACAGAGTCCAGTCTCTGTCAGACAGAGGAGGCTGCATGATAAACAGAGTCCAGTCTCTGTCAGACAGAGGAGGCTGCATGATAAACAGAGTCCAGTCTCTGTCAGACAGAGGAGGCTGCATGATAAACAGAGTCCAGTCTCTGTCAGACAGAGGAGGCTGCATGATAAACAGAGTCCAGTCTCTGTCAGACAGAGGAGGCTGCATGATAAACAGAGTCCAGTCTCTGTCAGACAGAGGAGGCTGCATGATAAACAGAGTCCAGTCTCTGTCAGACAGAGGAGGCTGCATGATAAACAGAGTCCAGTCTCTGTCAGACAGAGGAGGCTGCATGATAAACAGAGTCCAGTCTCTGTCAGACAGAGGAGGCTGCATGATAAACAGAGTCCAGTCTCTGTCAGACAGAGGAGGCTGCATGATAAACAGAGTCCAGTCTCTGTCAGACAGAGGAGGCTGCATGATAAACAGAGTCCAGTCTCTGTCAGACAGAGGAGGCTGCATGATAAACAGAGTCCAGTCTCTGTCAGACAGAGGAGGCTGCATGATAAACAGAGTCCAGTCTCTGTCAGACAGAGGAGGCTGCATGATAAACAGAGTCCAGTCTCTGTCAGACAGAGGAGGCTGCATGATAAACAGAGTCCAGTCTCTGTAAGACAGAGGAGGCTGCATGATAAACAGAGTCCAGTCTCTGTCAGACAGAGGAGGCTGCATGATAAACAGAGTCCAGTCTCTGTCAGACAGAGGAGGCTGCATGATAAACAGAGTCCAGTCTCTGTCAGACAGAGGAGGCTGCATGATAAACAGAGTCCAGTCTCTGTCAGACAGAGGAGGCTGCATGATAAACAGAGTCCAGTCTCTGTCAGACAGAGGAGGCTGCATGATAAACAGAGTCCAGTCTCTGTAAGACAGAGGAGGCTGCATGATAAACAGAGTCCAGTCTCTGTCAGACAGAGGAGGCTGCATGATAAACAGAGTCCAGTCTCTGTCAGACAGAGGAGGCTGCATGATAAACAGAGTCCAGTCTCTGTCAGACAGAGGAGGCTGCATGATAAACAGAGTCCAGTCTCTGTCAGACAGAGGAGGCTGCATGATAAACAGAGTCCAGTCTCTGTCAGACAGAGGAGGCTGCATGATAAACAGAGTCCAGTCTCTGTCAGACAGAGGAGGCTGCATGATAAACAGAGTCCAGTCTCTGTCAGACAGAGGAGGCTGCATGATAAACAGAGTCCAGTCTCTGTCAGACAGAGGAGGCTGCATGATAAACAGAGTCCAGTCTCTGTCAGACAGAGGAGGCTGCATGATAAACAGAGTCCAGTCTCTGTCAGACAGAGGAGGCTGCATGATAAACAGAGTCCAGTCTCTGTCAGACAGAGGAGGCTGCATGATAAACAGAGTCCAGTCTCTGTCAGACAGAGGAGGCTGCATGATAAACAGAGTCCAGTCTCTGTCAGACAGAGGAGGCTGCATGATAAACAGAGTCCAGTCTCTGTCAGACAGAGGAGGCTGCATGATAAACAGAGTCCAGTCTCTGTCAGACAGAGGAGGCTGCATGATAAACAGAGTCCAGTCTCTGTCAGACAGAGGAGGCTGCATGATAAACAGAGTCCAGTCTCTGTCAGACAGAGGAGGCTGCATGATAAACAGAGTCCAGTCTCTGTCAGACAGAGGAGGCTGCATGATAAACAGAGTCCAGTCTCTGTCAGACAGAGGAGGCTGCATGATAAACAGAGTCCAGTCTCTGTCAGACAGAGGAGGCTGCATGATAAACAGAGTCCAGTCTCTGTCAGACAGAGGAGGCTGCATGATAAACAGAGTCCAGTCTCTGTCAGACAGAGGAGGCTGCATGATAAACAGAGTCCAGTCTCTGTCAGACAGAGGAGGCTGCATGATAAACAGAGTCCAGTCTCTGTCAGACAGAGGAGGCTGCATGATAAACAGAGTCCAGTCTCTGTCAGACAGAGGAGGCTGCATGATAAACAGAGTCCAGTCTCTGTCAGACAGAGGAGGCTGCATGATAAACAGAGTCCAGTCTCTGTCAGACAGAGGAGGCTGCATGATAAACAGAGTCCAGTCTCTGTCAGACAGAGGAGGCTGCATGATAAACAGAGTCCAGTCTCTGTCAGACAGAGGAGGCTGCATGATAAACAGAGTCCAGTCTCTGTCAGACAGAGGAGGCTGCATGATAAACAGAGTCCAGTCTCTGTCAGACAGAGGAGGCTGCATGATAAACAGAGTCCAGTCTCTGTCAGACAGAGGAGGCTGCATGATAAACAGAGTCCAGTCTCTGTCAGACAGAGGAGGCTGCATGATAAACAGAGTCCAGTCTCTGTCAGACAGAGGAGGCTGCATGATAAACAGAGTCCAGTCTCTGTCAGACAGAGGAGGCTGCATGATAAACAGAGTCCAGTCTCTGTCAGACAGAGGAGGCTGCATGATAAACAGAGTCCAGTCTCTGTCAGACAGAGGAGGCTGCATGATAAACAGAGTCCAGTCTCTGTCAGACAGAGGAGGCTGCATGATAAACAGAGTCCAGTCTCTGTCAGACAGAGGAGGCTGCATGATAAACAGAGTCCAGTCTCTGTCAGACAGAGGAGGCTGCATGATAAACAGAGTCCAGTCTCTGTCAGACAGAGGAGGCTGCATGATAAACAGAGTCCAGTCTCTGTCAGACAGAGGAGGCTGCATGATAAACAGAGTCCAGTCTCTGTCAGACAGAGGAGGCTGCATGATAAACAGAGTCCAGTCTCTGTCAGACAGAGGAGGCTGCATGATAAACAGAGTCCAGTCTCTGTCAGACAGAGGAGGCTGCATGATAAACAGAGTCCAGTCTCTGTCAGACAGAGGAGGCTGCATGATAAACAGAGTCCAGTCTCTGTCAGACAGAGGAGGCTGCATGATAAACAGAGTCCAGTCTCTGTCAGACAGAGGAGGCTGCATGATAAACAGAGTCCAGTCTCTGTCAGACAGAGGAGGCTGCATGATAAACAGAGTCCAGTCTCTGTCAGACAGAGGAGGCTGCATGATAAACAGAGTCCAGTCTCTGTCAGACAGAGGAGGCTGCATGATAAACAGAGTCCAGTCTCTGTCAGACAGAGGAGGCTGCATGATAAACAGAGTCCAGTCTCTGTCAGACAGAGGAGGCTGCATGATAAACAGAGTCCAGTCTCTGTCAGACAGAGGAGGCTGCATGATAAACAGAGTCCAGTCTCTGTCAGACAGAGGAGGCTGCATGATAAACAGAGTCCAGTCTCTGTCAGACAGAGGAGGCTGCATGATAAACAGAGTCCAGTCTCTGTCAGACAGAGGAGGCTGCATGATAAACAGAGTCCAGTCTCTGTCAGACAGAGGAGGCTGCATGATAAACAGAGTCCAGTCTCTGTCAGACAGAGGAGGCTGCATGATAAACAGAGTCCAGTCTCTGTCAGACAGAGGAGGCTGCATGATAAACAGAGTCCAGTCTCTGTCAGACAGAGGAGGCTGCATGATAAACAGAGTCCAGTCTCTGTCAGACAGAGGAGGCTGCATGATAAACAGAGTCCAGTCTCTGTCAGACAGAGGAGGCTGCATGATAAACAGAGTCCAGTCTCTGTCAGACAGAGGAGGCTGCATGATAAACAGAGTCCAGTCTCTGTCAGACAGAGGAGGCTGCATGATAAACAGAGTCCAGTCTCTGTCAGACAGAGGAGGCTGCATGATAAACAGAGTCCAGTCTCTGTCAGACAGAGGAGGCTGCATGATAAACAGAGTCCAGTCTCTGTCAGACAGAGGAGGCTGCATGATAAACAGAGTCCAGTCTCTGTCAGACAGAGGAGGCTGCATGATAAACAGAGTCCAGTCTCTGTCAGACAGAGGAGGCTGCATGATAAACAGAGTCCAGTCTCTGTCAGACAGAGGAGGCTGCATGATAAACAGAGTCCAGTCTCTGTCAGACAGAGGAGGCTGCATGATAAACAGAGTCCAGTCTCTGTCAGACAGAGGAGGCTGCATGATAAACAGAGTCCAGTCTCTGTCAGACAGAGGAGGCTGCATGATAAACAGAGTCCAGTCTCTGTCAGACAGAGGAGGCTGCATGATAAACAGAGTCCAGTCTCTGTCAGACAGAGGAGGCTGCATGATAAACAGAGTCCAGTCTCTGTCAGACAGAGGAGGCTGCATGATAAACAGAGTCCAGTCTCTGTCAGACAGAGGAGGCTGCATGATAAACAGAGTCCAGTCTCTGTCAGACAGAGGAGGCTGCATGATAAACAGAGTCCAGTCTCTGTCAGACAGAGGAGGCTGCATGATAAACAGAGTCCAGTCTCTGTCAGACAGAGGAGGCTGCATGATAAACAGAGTCCAGTCTCTGTCAGACAGAGGAGGCTGCATGATAAACAGAGTCCAGTCTCTGTCAGACAGAGGAGGCTGCATGATAAACAGAGTCCAGTCTCTGTCAGACAGAGGAGGCTGCATGATAAACAGAGTCCAGTCTCTGTCAGACAGAGGAGGCTGCATGATAAACAGAGTCCAGTCTCTGTCAGACAGAGGAGGCTGCATGATAAACAGAGTCCAGTCTCTGTCAGACAGAGGAGGCTGCATGATAAACAGAGTCCAGTCTCTGTCAGACAGAGGAGGCTGCATGATAAACAGAGTCCAGTCTCTGTCAGACAGAGGAGGCTGCATGATAAACAGAGTCCAGTCTCTGTCAGACAGAGGAGGCTGCATGATAAACAGAGTCCAGTCTCTGTAAGACAGAGGAGGCTGCATGATAAACAGAGTCCAGTCTCTGTCAGACAGAGGAGGCTGCATGATAAACAGAGTCCAGTCTCTGTCAGACAGAGGAGGCTGCATGATAAACAGAGTCCAGTCTCTGTCAGACAGAGGAGGCTGCATGATAAACAGAGTCCAGTCTCTGTCAGACAGAGGAGGCTGCATGATAAACAGAGTC
>NW_025756367.1:0-6610 GCF_021184085.1 Oncorhynchus gorbuscha
GGCCCATAGGTTGCATCCCAGATGGCTCCTATAATAAGTCACTACCTTGGGCCCATAGGTTGCATCCCAGATGACTCTATTCCCTATAATAGTCCACTACCTTGGACCCATAGGCTGCATCCGAATGACCCTATTCCTATATTAGTCCACTACCTTTGTTGATCTTGCGTGGTTGCCAATCACATCCCAGATGGCTCCTATAATAGTCCTACCTTGGACCCATAGGCTGCATCCCAGATGGCTCCTATAGTCCACTACCTTGGACCCGGGCCCATGGGCTGCATCCCAGATGGCTCCCTATAATAGTCCACTACCTTGACCCGGGCCCATAGGTTGCATCCCGAATGACCCTATACCCTATAATAGTCCACTACCTTGACCCATAGGCTGCATCCCAGATGGCTCCCTAATAGTCCACTACCTTGGACCCATAGGCTGCATCCCAGATGGCTCCTATAATAGTCCACTACCTTGGACCCATAGGCTGCATCCCAGATGGCTCCTATAGTCCACTACCTTGGACCCATAGGCTGCATCCCAAATGACTATTCCCTATAGTTCACTACCTTGGACCCGGGCCCAAGTTCGCATCCCAATGATGATCCCAAATAATATAATAATAATATATGCCATTTAGCAGACGCTTTTATCCAAAGCGACTTACAGTCATGTGTGCATACATTCTACAAATCTCTGCTCTCTCCACTGGCTTCCAGTTGAAGCTCGCATCCGCTACAAGACCATGGTGCTTGCCTACGGAGCTGTGAGGGGAACGGCACCTCAGTACCTCCAGGCTCTGATCAGGCCCTACACCCAAAATAAGGGCACTGCGTTCATCCACCTCTGGCCTGCTCCGCCTCCCAATCACTGAGGAAGTACAGTTCCCGCTCAGCCCAGTCAAACTGTTCGCTGCTCTGGCTCCCAATGGTGGAACAAACTCCTCACGACGCCAGGACAGCGGAGTCAATCACCACCTTCCGGAGACACCTGAAACCCCACCTCTTTAAGGAATGCCTAGGATAGACAAAGTAATCCTTCTCACCCCCCTAAAAGATTTAGATGCACTATTGTAAAGTGGCTGTTCCACTGATGTCATAAGGTGAATGCACCAATTTGTAAGTTGCTCTGGATAAGAGCGTCTGCTAAATGACTTAAATGTAATGTAAATGTAAATGACTCCCTATAATAGTCCACTACCTTGGACCCATAGGGTGCATCCCAAATGACCCTATTCCCTATAATAGTCCACTACCTTGGACCCATAGGCTGCATCCCAGATGGCTCCCTATAATAGTCCACTACCTTGGACCCATAGGCTGCATCCCAGATGGCTCCCTATAATAGTCCACTACCTTGGACCCATAGGCTGCATCCCAGATGACCCTATTCCCTATAATAGTCCACTACCTTGGACCCATAGGTTGCATCCCAGATGGCTCCCTATAATAGTCCACTACCTTGGACCCATAGGCTGCATCCCAGATGGCTCCCTATAATAGTCCACTACCTTGGACCCATAGGCTGCATCCCAGATGGCTCCCTATAATAGTCCATTACCTTGGACCCATAGGCTGCATCCCAAATGACCCTATTCCCTATAATAGTCCACTACCTTGGACCCATAGGCTGCATCCCAGATGGCTCCCTATAATAGTCCATTACCTTGGACCCATAGGCTGCATCCCAAATGACCCTATTCCCTATAATAGTCCACTACCTTGGACCCATAGGCTGCATCCCGAATGACCCTATACCCTATAATAGTCCACTACCTTGGACCCATAGGCTGCATCCCGAATGACCCTATACCCTATAATAGTCCATTACCTTGGACCCATAGGGTGCATCCCAGATGGCTCCCTATAATAGTCCACTACCTTGGACCCATAGGCTGCATCCCAGATGACTCTATTCCCTATAATAGTCCACTACCTTGGACCCATAGGTTGCATCCCAGATGACCCTATTCCTAATAGTCCACCTACCCTTGGACCCATAGGGTAATCCAAAATGACTCTATTCCCTATAATAGTCCACTACCTTGGACCCATAGGCTGCATCCCAGATGGCTCCCTATAATAGTCCACTACCTTGGACCCATAGGCTGCATCCCAGATGGCTCCCTATAATAGTCCACTACCTTGGAGCCGGGCCCATAGGCTGCATCCCAGATGGCTCCCTATAATAGTCCACTACCTTGGACCCACCAGGCTGCATCCCAGATGGCTCCCTATAATAGTCCCTACCTTGGACCCATAGGCTGCATCCCCAGATGGCTCCCTATAATAGTCCACTACCTGGACCCCATAGGCTGCATCCCAGATGGCTCCTTATATTAGTCCACTACCTTGGACCCATAGGCTGCATCCCGAATGACCCTATACCCTATAATAGTCCATTACCTTGGACCCATAGGCTGCATCCCAGATGGCTCCTATAATAGTCCACTACCTTGGACCCATAGGCTGCATCCCAGATGGCTCCTATAATAGTCCACTACCTTGGACCCATAGGCTGCATCCCAGATGGCTCCTATAATAGTCCACTACCTTGGAGCCGGGCCCATAGGCTGCATCCCAGATGGCTCCCTATAACAGTCCACTACCTTGGACCTATAGGCTGCATCCAGATGGCTCCTATAATAGTCCACTACCTTGGACCCATAGGTGCATCCCAGATGGCTCTATTCCCTATAATAGTCCACTACCTTGGACCCATAGGCTGCATCCCAGATGGCTCCTATAATAGTCCACTACCTTGGACCCAGGCTGCATCCCAGATGGCCTCCTATAATAGTCCACTACCTTGGACCCATAGGCTGCATCCCAGATGGCTCCTATAATAGTCCACTACTCTTGGACCCCATAGGCTGCATCCCAGATGGCTCCCTATAATAGTCCACTACCTTGGACCCATAGGCTGCATCTCAGATGACTCTATTCCTATAATAGTCCACTACCTTGGACCATAGGCTGCATCCCGAATGACCCTATTCCTATAATGAGTCCACTACCTTGGACCGGGCCATAGGCTGCATCCCAGATGGCTCCTATAATAGTCCACTACCTGGGACCTAGGTTGCATCCCAGATGGCTCCTATAATAGTCCACTACTCTTGGACCCATAGGCTGCATCCCAGATGACCCTATGCCCTATAATAGTCCACACTCTTGGACCTAGGCTGCATCCCAGATGGCTCCTATAATAGTCCACTACCTTGACCCATAGGCTGCATCCCGAATGACCCTATACCCTACAGTCCATTACCTTGGACCCATAGGCTGCATCCCAGATGACTCTATTCCCTATAATAGTCCACTACCTTGGACCCATAGGCTGCATCCCAGATGGCTCCTATAATAGTCCACCTACCTGGGGGCTGCATCCCAGATGGCTCCCTATAATAGTCCACTACCTTGGATAGGCTGCATCCCTGTAATAGTCCACTACCTTGGACCCATAGGCTGCATCCCCAATGACCCTATACCCTATAATAGTCCACTACCTTGGACCCAGGTTTGCATCCCAGATGGCTCCTATATAGTCCACTACCTTGGACCCATAGGTTTGCATCCCAGATGACTCTATTCCCTATAATAGTCCACTACCTTGGACCCATAGGCTGCATCCCAGATGGCTCCCTATAATATATGGACCCATAGGCTGCATCCCAGATGGGCTCCTATAATAGTCCACTACCTTGGACCCATAGGCTGCATCCCAGATGGCTCCCTAATTCCCTATAAGGCTGCATCCCAGATGGCTCCCTATAATAGTCCACTACCTTGGACCCATAGGCTGCATCCCAGATGGCTCCTATAATAGTCCACTACCTTGGACCCATAGGCTGCATCCAGATGACCCTATTCCCTATAATAGTCCACTACCTTGGACCCATAGGGTGCATCCCAGATGGCTCCCTATTATAGTCCACTACCTTGGACCCATAGGCTGCATCCCAGATGGCTCCCTATAATAGTCCACTACCTTGGACCCATAGGTTGCATCCCAGATGACCCTATACCCTATAATAGTCCACTACCTTGGACCCATAGGGTGAATCCCAAATGACCCTATTCCCTATAATAGTCCACTACCTTGGACCCATAGGCTGCATCCCAGATGACCCTATACCCTATAATAGTCCACTACCTTGGACCCATAGGGTGCATCCCAAATGACCCTATTCCCTATAATAGTCCACTACCTTGGACCCATAGGCTGCATCCCAGATGACCCTATTCCCTATAATAGTCCACTACCTTGGACCCATAGGCTGCATCCCAGATGGCTCCCTATACCCTATAATAGTCCACTACCTTGGACCCATAGGCTGCATCCCAGATGGCTCCCTATAATAGTCCACTACCTTGGACCCATAGGCTGCATCCCAGATGGCTCCCTATAATAGTCCACTACCTTGGACCCATAGGCTGCATCCCAGATGACTCTATTCCCTATAATAGTCCACTACCTTGGACCCATAGGCTGCATCCCAGATGGCTCCCTATAATAGTCCACTACCTTGGACCCATAGGCTGCATCCCAGATGACTCTATTCCCTATAATAGTCCACTACCTTGGACCCATAGGCTACATCCCAGATGACCCTATTCCCTATAATAGTCCACTACCTTGGACCCATAGGCTGCATCCCAGATGACTCTATTCCCTATAATAGTCCACTACCTTGGACCCATAGGGTGCATCCCAAATGGCTCCCTATAATAGTCCACTACCTTGGACCCATAGGCTACATCCCAGATGACCCTATTCCCTATAATAGTCCACTACCTTGGACCCATAGGCTGCATCCCAGATGGCTCCTATGGGCCAGTCCACTACCTTGGACCCATAGGCTGCATCCCAGATGACCCTATTCCCTATAATAGTCCACTACCTTGGACCCATAGGCTGCATCCCAGATGGCTCCCTATAATAGTCCACTACCTTGGACCCATAGGCTGCATCCTGTGATGGCTCTATAATAGTCCACTACCTTGGACCCATACTCTCCCAGATTCCTATAATAGTCCACTACCTTGGACCCAGGCTGGGCATCCCAGATGACCCTATTCCCCTATAATAGTCCACTACCTTGGGCCCATAGGCTGCATCCCAGATGGCTCCTATACAGTCCACTACCTTGGACTCATAGGCTGCATCCTGTGATGGCTCTCTATAATAGTCACTACCTTGGACCCATAGGTTGCATCCCAGATGACCTATACCCTATAATAGTCCACTACCTTGGACCCATAGGGTGCATCCCAAATGACCCTATTCCCTATAATAGTCCACTACCTTGGACCCATAGGCTGCATCCCAGATGGCTCCCTATAATAGTCCACTACCTGGACCCGGGCCCAGGCTGCATCCTGTGATGGCTCCCTATAATAGTCCACTACTCTTGGACCCATAGGCTGCATCCCAGATGGCTCTCTATAATAGTCCACTACCTTGGACCCATAGGCTGCATCCCAGATGACTCTCCTATAATAGTCCACTACCTTGGACCCATAGGCTGCATCCCAGATGACCCTATTCCCTATAATAGTCCATTACCTTGGACCCATAGGCTGCATCCCAGATGGCCCCCTATAATAGTCCACTACCTTGGACCCATAGGGTGCATCCCAAATGACCCTATACCCTATAATAGTCCACTACCTTGGGCCCATAGGGTGATAGTGGTAGTCACGTCTGAGTAGTATTGAGCAGTAATACTGGCTACAGTCGGCTAGACCCTCTCACTCGCCATCTGGCAGCCATATTGGATGACGTGGATGAAAGGAAAAGTGGTTCAACTTCCATTCAACTGTTCTCAGAAATCACGGCTGTGTTTGGATCGGAGAGGACTGGCGTGTTTGGATCGGAGAGGACTGGCGTGTTTGGATCCGGAGAGGACTGGCGTGTTTGGATCGGAGAGGACTGGCGTGTTTGGATCGGAGAGGACTGGCGGTGTTTGGATCGGGAGGGGACTGGCGTGTTTGGATCGGAGAAGGACTGGCGTGTTTGGATCGGAGAGGGACTGGCGTGTTTGGATCGGAGAGGACTGGCGTGTTTGGATCGGAGAGGACTGGCGTGTTTGGATCGGAGAGGACTGGCGTGTTTGGATCGGAGAGGACTGGCGTGTTTGGATCGGAGAGGACTGGCGTGTTTGGATCGGAGAGGACTGGCGTGTTTGGATCGGAGAGGACTGGCGTGTTTGGATCGGAGAGGACTGGGCGTGTTTGGATCAGAAAAGCACTGGTCTCAAGACAACATGGAGGATAACTAAAGTTTGGACCTTGTTCAGAGACGTTTCGGTCTGAAGTACAAGCTGCCTCTAGAAAATTGTTCATCTGTTTGTAGTGTTATATCCCTGTAGCGGCCCGGCTGACTTGGCCCCCGGCTGTCTGGCCCCGGCTGTCTGGCTGACTGTCTGGCCCCCGGCTGACTCGGCCCCCGGCTGTCTGGCCCCGGCTGACTTGGCCCCCCGGCTGACTTGGCCCCGGCTGACTTGGCCCCGGCTGACTTGGCCCCCGGCTGACTTGGCCCCCGGCTGACTTGGCCCCGGCTGACTTGGCCCCCGGCTGACTTGAGCAATACGTAACTGAACGAAGTACAA
>NW_025756368.1:0-6608 GCF_021184085.1 Oncorhynchus gorbuscha
AGAATCCTCCACAGTATTTCTGGAAAACCAGAATCCTCCATAGAATCCTCCACAGTATTTCTGGAAAACCAGAATCCTCCACAGAATTTCTTGGAAAACCAGAATCCTCCACAGATATTTCTGGAAAACAGAATCCTCCACAGTATTTCTGGAAAAACAGAATCCTCCACAGTATTTCTGGAAAAACAGAATCCTCCACAGTATTTCTGGAAAAACAGAATCCTCCACAGTATTTCTGGAAAACCAGAATCCTCCACAGAATCCTCCACAGTATTTCTGGAAAAACAGAATCCTCCACAGTATTTCTGGAAAAACAGAATCCTCCACAGAATCCTCCACAGTATTTCTGGAAAACCAGAATCCTCCACAGTATTTCTGGAAAAACAGAATCCTCCACAGAATCCTCCACAGTATTTCTGGAAAACCAGAATCCTCCACAGAATCCTCCACAGTATTTCAGGAGAACCAGAATCCTCCACAGTATTTCTGGAAAACCAGAATCCTCCACAGTATTTTTGGAAAACCAGAATCCTCCACAATATTTCTGGAAAACCAGAATCCTCCACAGTATTTCTGGAAAACCAGAATCCTCCACCGTATTTTTGGAAAACCAGAATCCTCCACAATATTTCTGGAAAACCAGAATCCTCCACAGTATTTATGGAAAACCAGAATCCTCCACAGTATTTCTGGAAAAACAGAATCCTCCACAGTATTTTTGGAAAACCAGAATACTCCACAGTATTTCTGGAAAAACAGAATCCTCCACAGTATTTCTGGAAAAACAGAATCCTCCACAGTATTTCTGGAAAACCAGAATCCTCCACAGTATTTTTGGAAAACCAGAATCCTCCACAATATTTCTGGAAACCCAGAATCCTCCACAGTATTTCTGGAAAACCAGGGAATATATTGAATGTTCCTGGAATCAACCCTAGACATGACATATCTCCAATGAGTCATGACTATTTAACAAAACAAATATCTTAGATACATGTTTGTATAACTAGCAAAGGAGTTTAAGTTAAGTGTGCAGTATTTATGAAGTTTGGTAATGAGGATGAAAACTAGTATCGTTCAGCTAGCTAGTTTAGCCAGGGAAAACCGAAAGAAGAAAAACATTTCAGGACAGGATATAGCTGGGTGCACGTGCACTAGGCTAATTCAGGACAGGATATAGCTGGGTGCACCAGGCTAATTCAGGACAGGATATAGCTGGGTGCACCAGACTAATTCAGGACAGGATATAGCTGGGTGCACGTGCACTAGGCTAATTCAGGACAGGATATAGCTGGGTGCACTAGGCTAATTCAGGACAGGATATAGCTGGGTGCACTAGGCTAATTCAGGACAGGATATAGCTGGGTGCACCAGGCTAATTCAGGACAGGATATAGCTGGGTGCACGTGCACCAGGCTAATTCAGGACAGGATATAGCTGGGTGCACTAGGCTAATTCAGGAATAGGATATATTGGGCACGTATGCGTATAGGGCACCAGGACAGGATATAGCTGGGGTGCACTAGGCCAATCCAGGACAGGATATAGCTGGGTGCACTCAGGCTAATCTGGTGACAGATATAGCTCTGGGCACTAGGCCAATTCAGGACAGGATATAGCTGGGTGCACTCAGGCTAATTCAGGACAGGATAGCTGGGTGCACTAGGCTAATTCAGGACAGGATATAGCTGGGTGCACCAGGCTAATTCAGGACAGGATATAGCTGGCACCAGGCTAATTCAGGACAGGATATAGCTGGGTGCACGTGCACCAGGCTAATTCAGGACAGGATATAGCTGGGTGCACCAGACTAATTCAGGGACAGGATATAGCTGGGTGCACCAGGCTAATTCAGGACAGGATATAGCTGGGTGCACGTGCACTAGGCTAATTCAGGACAGGATATAGCTGGGTGCACTAGGCTAATTCAGGACAGGATATAGCTGTGCACCAGGCTAATTCAGGACAGGATATAGCTGGGTGCACCAGGCTAATTCAGGACAGGATATAGCTGGGTGCACGTGCAGGCTAATTCAGGACAGGATATAGCTGGGTGCACTAGGCTAATTCAGGACAGGATATAGCTGGGTGCACTAGGCTAATTCAGGACAGGATATAGCTGGGTGCACTAGGCTAATTCAGGACACACATTGTAGTTTTTATGCCCTGATGTCAGGAGCTGGAAAATGAAACGTTTGAATAAACACCAGATACTGAAACGAATACATCAGATGACAAATATTTGAGAGCTAATTGATATACATCTGAAATATGATGGAACTGTCAATAGTAAAACCATGTTTGAGTGAATCCAGAAAATGAACAGTATGTATTTTATTTATTTAACTAGGCAAGTCAGTTAAGAACAAATTCTTATTTCAAATGACGGCCTAGGAACAGTGGGTTAACTGATTTCTACCTTGTCAACTCAGGGATTTGATCTAGCAACCTTTAGGTACAACACTCTAACCACTAGGCTGGCCTACCGCCCCCACACTGTGTGTGTGTGTGTGTGTGTGTGTGTGTGTGTGTGTGTGTGTGTGTGTGTGTGTGTGTGTGTGTGTGTGTGTGTGTGTGTGTGTGTGTGTGTGGTGAAGTCTCTTCCAGACACGGTAGACTCCTCCTCGTTACCACTCTATAGGGACTGTTGGTCATTAGCATTGGAAAAAATACATTTATTATACAAGGCTGTAGTCACACAACCCAATTAAACACATGAAAGCAAACTCTCCTCTTGGGCAGGAAGACATAAACAGGCTGTAAAATGAGAACTACATCTGTGTTCGTTTCTCTACCTTGAAAGACGGCCACATTTGGTAAGCTTTAACAAACACCTTCAAATAATCAAGAGCAGTTTAGGGGAAAAGCACCACATTAATGCTCTACCCATCTGCTTTCAATGTTGGAAAGGAGTTGTTTTGGGATGATAAAATGCTTTGTATTGCATGTGGCACGTTCTGTTCACATGGGCATGAATGTAACATGTTAGCCTAAGCATTAGTGCTGGGAATTGCCAGGGACCTCACCATAAGATGTTATCACAATACTTAGGTGCCAATACGATATGTATTGCTATTCTCACGAGTCTATATGTACTGCAATTCCACACTGTGATTTTCTTTGTGATTTCGACGTTAAACATATTGCTCTCCATATGTCTGCCTCAGAGGGACAGGGAGAGAACCATGACATGACATGAGTTTTTGACCAGTCGGGAAATAAGAGCCGAAAAACACATTTCCTCTCTATTTAAAAAGATTGAGAACGAGCTCTAAAGGAAAAATACTGGAGTTTTGGTGCAGGTACAGCCAACTACCCTTAAAAATAATATTGCAGTATTGTCGATAGACACGATATATAGTGAAATAATATTCAGATACGCCACTTGACTCCCTCCACTAATAAGCATGCACATACTCCTCTTCTCACCCCTCGTGCATCCTTAGATGTCGGCCTAACACGCAAGTTGTAAATAATGACTTCCTCTTTCAGTGGAACAGGACTCTTGGATGAACTGATATTTTGCCTGATATATGCGTTTATCAGAAAGATCTTTGCTGCACACCTTCATGATGTAAAGTAAGTCAGTAGCTTTGTGTGAGCGTTTGCTCGTGCCAGACGGGTTGAAACTCTTTCTGGCAAAGAGCCAATCTTCAATTAATACCATCCCTCCCATCGTTAAACGTACCATATGAAACATCCTCAAATTATTATCAGAAACAATGCATCGCTGCATACACAGTAGGCGCTAACATACTGTATGTTAGCCTCGCTAATGCCCTATAATTAGTGTCTATAACGTGAGCATTAGAACTGTGAGATATCCTCTAATTTCACCTATTGAGGTTTGTAAATAAATAGCATCCCGCTTTCATTCGGAGCGGGGCCTTTCGATGTATAGAAGGGGCCTCTCGGATGCCTGTGTGGAATCCTAATTAAATTACCTCATTAGTCGAGGCTCAGCGTTAACACCTAATGTTGCCTTTAAAACTGTCGAAAATGTCCCCTTTCATCTCTACCTTTTCCAGGCGTTTGCGTCGCTCTGATCTCGGGTCTGTGATTGCACCTTTTTGTGTCTTGAATTTCCATGTAAATTCTCCTCTGATGAGCGCTTTCCCACTGACTGCCTCCCGCTCCGGGGGAAGAAGTAAATACTAATCCTGTGGGAAATGAGCCCCACTCACCTGATCTAATTGGTTTTGTCTTGATGAACTGCAGACGTGTGCGCGCGTGCGAGAGAGAGCTTCTAAGAGAGAGAGAGAGAGAGAGAGAGAGAGAGAGAGTGTGTGTGTGTGTGTGTGTGTGTGTGTGTGTGTGTGTGCTAGAGACTCTGGCTTTCATGTCTCCACTTCAGAGGGCTGGTTTAGACCTTTCATACCTTGCTATCTGCCAGACCAAAGGGAAATATTTATAAATCATCTGCACAACAAATATTGAATCTGGCCTGGGGTGTCGGGGTCTGTAGATGGACTCTCTAGTGACTGATGTGGTAATGCACCTCATCCTACTGTGGATTGGATCTTGGAGGTTCTGGCTTTGACTGGCTCTCTCAAGTCTCATTTCCTGAATTGTAGATCGTCAACACATTTAACACATATTATTCACATGATTCATAATTCCTAACTCAATTGGCATTTAATGCAAGGATTTAGGATTTGAAATGCATGTTTCCCTATGCTGGATTCAGTTGGATGTATCTCCCTAGTTCAATACCTGCCATTCCTCTCCGGTTTCATTGTCACTATTTCATTTCATCGGGTTGTTTTTCAGATTGTCCTTCCCTTTATGTCAGGCTGAGACGGCATGGCATCACTCACTATAGATGTTATACCTGCATGCTCTCTTCAGCAGTGCAGTAAATGAGTAAAATGCACAGGTCTTAATATCGCTAAACCCGGCTGCTTCCTTCCTAGCCACCCAAGGTAATTACCATAGCAGCACACTCCATTACATATTCACCAAGTGATGCCTCATTAGCTTTTGCAATCTAAGTGTTTAAAATATGTGAGTAGTATAGGCCTAAACTCTAGGCAGCTACAGACACAACACTGAATTACTGCCTGGGGCTACACTGTCTAAACTAGTCTGACTTGCCTATTGGAAATGTTAATGGTTATTTGTGTGTGTGTGCGTGTGCTCTGTGAGAGAAGGAAATGTTTGTGTTTTCTGAACAGTTCCCCTCAGCATGGCTGCAGTTCCACCCCATCCTCCAGATGGCAGACTTGTATCACCAAAGGCTTGCCAGTCCCTGTACTGTAGCTGGGAATTTTGGGGTTTGACAAGCAACTGCAGTGAAGAAACAGACGGGCAAAGTGCTGGTACAACTCCCACAGAATGGAGAGTGCTTTGTGATGCGGTGGTGGGAAAGACTAGGAAATCTAGTCTTCAGGCTGCGCTGCTGTAGGCCCCAAAATCTGGCCTTTTACTCATTCTGTCATTGTTGCATAACCCACAACACTGATTCATTTTATGAACAATGTTTTCAATTTGGTCCCATCCGTTTGTTGTTCAAGATAAGAGCGTCTGCTAAATGACTTAAATGTAAATGTAAATGTAAATATCTCTTCACACTAGCAAGTATTGTTGATTAGGCTTTTTTTGTGCATATTGGTTCGAACACAGCCTCACAAGACAATGACACAAAAATGATTGACAGGCCTATCTTCAGATGTCTGCAGGCCTTATTTTCAGACAGATACACCCTTCAAAAGATCCCCTATTGAGTTCACCATTTGAGCAGGAAAGGGAGTGAGAGAGGAGAGTGAGTTGGCAGTTTTGCAGCCCCTCTCACACTAGCCTTGTTGTTCCAGCCGGCCAGGCTGTCAGTGGGCCTGTCTAACCTCTGACCTCAGCATGAGGAAGTGGTTAGGGCAGCCCAATAACAAGGCCTGGTGGAGAGACTGAAACCAGAGCTGAAGTACTTGCTGCCCCTGCTCCCTTTAGTCCAGTTTGTCTTCAGGGCTCCATTCCAATCCAAATATGTCCTCCTTTCCTCTACTCTTGTTGACTGCCTGTCTGTCACAGATCTAAAAGGCCTGGATAGGGTGAAGAATTGTGGCAGCAGCTCTACTGGGAAATCAGAGGGTAAGCTAGACCCATCCAAGTCTTTCAAATCTGTGTCAAGGAGTCAACAAGGGTAGAGACAAGGGAGTACGTTTTTGGCCTTTAAAACCAGTGAGGAGTGACCTAATATACTGACCCCTGTGACCTCTTGGGTTTGGCCAAGCATGTCACATGAGAGAGATGGGAGAGAACCCAAAGGTTGTTCCACAGTGTGAGGCAGCTTAGATGATGTGTATGGTGTTTTCCTCCTGTAAACAGAGTCGGTGGCTCAGTGACAACACACTCATCATCAACTAACTTCCTTCTCCCGCTTATTGTTGCAAATGCCTCCCTAACACCTGGCCCGTGTCTCTCCCTCTCTCACTTACACACAGGAGGGGCTTAGCCAGATGTCAGCCTCCCATCTTAGGGAGCAATTAAAGGTGGTGTTATGATTAAGGAATTATTCTGCCAATGTTTCCTCATATGTGAAAATAATTGAGTGATTGAATGTCATCGCGATTAAATGATCTCTTCTCTGCTGTCTCTCATTCCCCCTCCCCCTG
>NW_025756369.1:0-6604 GCF_021184085.1 Oncorhynchus gorbuscha
GGTTGCGCAATCGATATGCTGATAAAATTTAGGGAGTCTTGTTTTCAGATTAGCTTTGTTAAAATCCCCAGCTACAATGAATGCAGCCTCCGGATAAATGGTTTCCAGTTTGCAAAGAGTTAAATAAAGTTTGTTCAGAGCCATCGATGTGTCTGCTTGGGGGGGGATATATACGGCTGTGATTATTATCGAAGAGAATTCTCTTGGAAGATAATGCGGTCTACATTTGATTGTGAGGAATTCTAAATCAGGTGAACAGAAGGATTTGAGTTCCTGTATGTTTCCTTCATCACACCATGTCTCGTTAGTCATAAGGCATACGCCCCCGCCCCTCTTCTTACCAGAAAGATGTATGTTTCTGTCGGCGCGGTGTGTGGAGAAACCCGTTGGCTGCACCGCATCGGATAGCATCTTCCCAGTGAGCCATGTTTCCGTGAAGCAGAGAACGTTGCAGTCTCTGATGTCCCTCTGGAATGCTACCCTTGCTTGGATTTCGTCAACCTTGTTGTCAAGAGACTGGACATTGGCAAGAAGAATGCTGGGGAGTGGTGCGCGATGTGCCCTTGTTCTGAGTCTGACCAGAAGACCGCTACGTTTCCCTCTTTTTCAGAGTCGTTTTCTTGGATCGCTGCATGCGATCCATTCCGTTGTCCTGTTTGTAAGGCAGAACACAGGATCCGCGTCGCGGAAAACATATTCTTGGTCGTACTGATGGTGAGTTGACGCTGATCTTATATTCAGTAGTTCTTCTCGACTGTATGTAATGACCTAAGATGACCTGGGGTACTAATGTAAGAAATAACACGTAAAAAAAAACAAAAAACTGCATAGTTTCCTAGGAACGCGATGCGAGGCGGCCATCTTTGTTGGCGCCGGAAGTAGACCAGTATTTAGCAGAGTTTAAAGGGGGAGTCCAGTATTAAGCAGAGTTTAAAGGGGGACTCCAGTATTTATCAGAGTTTAAAGGGGGACTCCAGTATTTATCAGAGTTTAAAGGGGGACTCCAGTATTTATCAGAGTTTAAAGGGGGACTCCAGTATTTATCAGAGTTTAAAGGGGGACTCCAGTATTTAGCAGAGTTTAAAGTGGGAGTCCAGTATTAAGCAGAGTTTAAAGTAGGACTCCAGTATTAAGGAGAGTTTAAAGGGGGACACCAGTATTAAGCAGAGTTTAAAGTGGGAGTCCAGTATTTAGCAGAGTTTAAAGGGGGATTCCAGTATTTAGCAGAGTTTAAAGGGGGACTCCAGTATTTAGCAGAGTTTAAAGGGGGACTCCAGTATTTAGCAGAGTTTAAAGGGGGACTCCAGTATTTAGCGGAGTTTAAATGGGGACTCCAGTATTAAGCAGAGTTTAAATGGGGAGTCCAGTATTTAGCAGAGTTTAAAGGGGGAGTCCAGTATTTATCAGAGTTTAAAGGGGGAGTCCAGTATTTAGCAGAGTTTAAAGGGGGAGTCCAGTATTTATCAGAGTTTAAAGGGGGACTCCAGTATTTATCAGAGTTTAAAGGGGGACTCCAGTATTTAGCAGAGTTTAAAGTGGGAGTCCAGTATTAAGCAGAGTTTAAAGTAGGACTCCAGTATTAAGCAGAGTTTAAAGGGGGACACCAGTATTAAGCAGAGTTTAAAGTGGGAGTCCAGTATTTAGCAGAGTTTAAAGGGGGATTCCAGTATTTAGCAGAGTTTAAAGGGGGACTCCAGTATTTAGCAGAGTTTAAAGGGGGACTCCAGTATTTAGCAGAGTTTAAAGGGGGACTCCAGTATTTAGCGGAGTTTAAAATGGGGACTCCAGTATTAAGCAGAGTTTAAATGGGGAGTCCAGTATTTAGCAGAGTTTAAAGGGGGAGTCCAGTATTTATCAGAGTTTAAAGGGGGAGTCCAGTATTTAGCAGAGTTTAAAGGGGGAGTCCAGTATTTATCAGAGTTTAGAGGGGGAGTCCAGTATTTAGCAGAGTTTAAAGTGGGAGTCCAGTATTTAGCAGAGTTTAAATGGGGAGTCCAGTATTTATCAGAGTTTAGAGGGGGAGTCCAGTATTTATCAGAGTTTAGAGGGGGACTCCAGTATTAAGCAGAGTTTAAAGGGGGACTCCAGTATTTAGCAGAGTTTAAAGGGGGACTCCAGTATTTAGCAGAGTTTAAAGGGGGAGTCCAGTATTTAGCAGAGTTTAAAGTGGGAGTCCAGTATTTAGCAGAGTTTAAAGTGGGAGTCCAGTATTTAGCAGAGTTTAAATGGGGAGTCCAGTATTTATCAGAGTTTAGAGGGGGAGTCCAGTATTTATCAGAGTTTAGAGGGGGACTCCAGTATTAAGCAGAGTTTAAAGGGGGACTCCAGTATTTAGCAGAGTTTAAAGGGGGACTCCAGTATTTAGCAGAGTTTAAATGGGGACTCCAGTATTAAGCAGAGTTTAAATGGGGAGTCCAGTATTTAGCAGAGTTTAAAGGGGGAGTCCAGTATTTAGCAGAGTTTAAAGGGGGAGTCCAGTATTAAGCAGAGTTTAAATGGGGAGTCCAGTATTTAGCAGGGTTTAGAGGGGGAGTCCAGTATTAAGCAGAGTTTAAAAGGGGAGTCCAGTATTTAGCAGAGTTTTGAGGTAAGTTTAGAGGGGGACTCCAGTATTTACCCTAACAGTTCCAATCTGTATGTTGCTAACCTTGTTAGATCTGTATGTTGTCTGATCCCTGAGTTGTGGATCTGTTGGCCCTCAATAGGCTGAACTAGGCTGAACCAGGCTGCCAATGATGGGAATTTACAATGGGTCAATATGCCTGAATGTCAGACAATGTTTGAGGGCCACGCTGGAACCGTAGTCAGCGGCTACATCCCAAATGGGACATTGTTGTGGAACCGTAGTCAGCGGCTACATCCCAAATGGGACATTGTTGTGGAACCGTAGTCACAGGTCAACCTGTGATCAGAATGGGATTGTGGTCAACCTGTGATCAGAATGGGATTGTGGTCAACCTGTGTTCAGAATGGGATTGTGGTCAACCTGTGATCAGAATGGGATTGTGGTCAACTTGTGATCAGAAAGTCTCTACAGCAGGGCTGATGGTGTCATCACTCTGTCTCTACAGCAGGGCTGATGGTTTAATGTGCTCATCACTCTGTCTCTACAGCAGGGCTGATGGTTTAATGTGCTCATCACTCTGTCTCTACAGCAGGGCTGATGGTTTAATGTGGTCATCACTCTGTCTCTACAGCAGGGCTGATGGTGCTTATCACTCTGTCTCTACAGCAGGGCTGATGGTGTCATCACTCTGTCTCTACAGCAGGGCTGATGGTTTAATGTGCTCATCACTCTGTCTCTACAGCAGGGCTGATGGTTTAATGTGTTCATCACTCTGTCTCTACAGCAGGGCTGATGGTTTAATATGCTCATCACTCTGTCTCTACAGCAGGGCTGATGGTTTAATGTGGTCATCACTCTGAGTCTACAGCAGGGCTGATGGTGTTTATCACTCTGTCTCTACAGCAGGGCTGATGGTGTCATCACTCTGTCTCTACAGCAGGGCTGATGGTTTAATGTGCTCATCACTCTGTCTCTACAGCAGGGCTGATGGTTTAATGTGCTCATCACTCTGTCTCTACAGCAGGGCTGATGGTTTACAGCAGGGCTGATGGTTTAATGTGTCATCACTCTGTCTCATCAGCAGGGCTGATGGGTGTCATCACTCTGTCTCTACAGCAGGGCTGATTAATGTGTTTAATGTGTTCATCACTCTGTCTCTACAGCAGGGCTGATGGTTTAATGTGTTCATCACTCTGTCTCTACAGCAGGGCTGATGGTTTTTAATACAGCAGGGTGCTCATCACTCTGTCTCTACAGCAGGGCTGATGGTGTTCATCACTCTGTCTCACAGCAGGGCTCTGTCATCACTCTACAGCAGGGCTGATGATGTGGGTGTCATCACTCTGTCTCTACAGCAGGGCTGATGGTGTCATCACTCTGTCTCTACAGCAGGGCTGATGGTTTAATGTGTTCATCACTCTGTCTCATCAGCAGGGCTGATGGTTTAATGTGTTCATCACTCTGTCTCTACAGCAGGGGATGGCTGATACAGCAGGGGTGATGGTCATCACTCTGTCTCTACAGCAGGGCTGATGGTGTGTTCATCACTCTGTCTCTACAGCAGGGCTGATGGGTGTCATCATCTGTCTCTGTCTCTACAGCAGGGCTGATGGTGTTCATCACTCTGTCTCTACAGCAGGGCTGATGGTGTTCATCACTCTGTCTCTACAGCAGGGCTGATGGTGTTCATCACTCTGTCTCTACAGCAGGGCTGATGGGTTTCATCACTCTGTACAGCAGGGCTGATGGTGTTCATCACTCTGTCTCTACAGCAGGGCTGATGGTTTAATGTGCTGATGGTTTAATCACTCTGTCTCTACAGCAGGGCTGATGGTTTAATGTGCTCATCACTCTGTCTCTACAGCAGGGCTGATGGTTTAATATGCTCATCACTCTGTCTCTACAGCAGGGCTGATGGTTTAATGTGGTCATCACTCTGTCTCTACAGCAGGGCTGATGGTGTCATCACTCTGTCTCTACAGCAGGGCTGATGGTTTAATGTGCTCATCACTCTGTCTCTACAGCAGGGCTGATGGTTTAATGTGTTCATCACTCTGTCTCTACACAGCAGGGCTGAGGGCTGATGGTTTAATATGCTCATCACTCTGTCTCTACAGCAGGGCTGATGGTTTAATGTCTCTACAGCAGGGCTGATGGTTTAATGTGGTCATCACTCTGAGTCTACAGCAGGGCTGATGGTGTTTATCACTCTGTCTCTACAGCAGGGCTGATGGTGTCATCACTCTGTCTCTACAGCAGGGCTGATGGTTTAATGTGCTCATCACTCTGTCTCTACAGCAGGGCTGATGGTTTAGCATGATGGCTCATCACTCTGTCTCTACAGCAGGGCTGAGCAGGGCTGATGGTGTCATCACTCTGTCTCTACAGCAGGGCTGATGGTGTCATCACTCTGTCTCTACAGCAGGGCTGATGGTTTAATGTGTTCATCACTCTGTCTCATCAGCAGGGCTGATGGTTTAATGTGTTCATCACTCTGTCTCTACAGCAGGGCTGATGGTTTAATGTGTTCATCACTCTGTCTCTACAGCAGGGCTGATGGTTTAATGTGTTCATCACTCTGTCTCTACAGCAGGGTTGATGGTGTCATCACTCTGTCTCTACAGCAGGGCTGATGGTGCTCATCACTCTGTCTCTACAGCAGGGCTGGTGGTTTAATGTGTTCATCACTCTGTCTCTACAGCAGGGCTGATGGTGTTCATCACTCTGTCTCTACAGCAGGGCTGATGGTGTTCATCACTCTGTCTCTACAGCAGGGCTGATGGTGTTCATCACTCTGTCTCTACAGCAGGGCTGATGGTGTTCATCACCCTGTCTCTACAGCAGGGCTGATGGTGTTCATCACTCTGTCTCTACAGCAGGGCTGATGGTGTTCATCACTCTGTCTCTACAGCAGGGCTGATGGTGTTCATCACTCTGTCTCTACAGCAGGGCTGATGGTTTAATGTGCTCATCACTCTGTCTCTACAGCAGGGCTGATGGTTTAATGTGCTCATCACTCTGTCTCTACAGCAGGGCTGATGGTTTAATGTGCTCATCACTCTGTCTCTACAGCAGGGCTGATGGTTTAATATGCTCATCACTCTGTCTCTACAGCAGGGCTGATGGTTTAATGTGCTCATCACTCTGTCTCTACAGCAGGGCTGATGGTGTCATCACTCTGTCTCTACAGCAGGGCTGATGGTTTCATCACTCTGTCTCTACAGCAGGGCTGATGGTGTCATCACTCTGTCTCTACAGCAGGGCTGGTGGTTTAATGTGCTCATCACTCTGTCTCTACAGCAGGGCTGATGGTTCTACAGCAGGGCTGTGGTGTTCATCACTCTGTCTCTACAGCAGGGCTGATGGTTTAATACTCTGTCTCTACAGCAGGGCTGATGGTTTAATCACTCTGTCTCTACAGCAGGGCTGATGGTTTAATGTTCATCACTCTGTCTCTACAGCAGGGCTGATGGTTTAATGTTTATCACTCTGTCTCTACAGCAGGGCTGATGGTTTAATGTGTCATCACTCTGTCTCTACAGCAGGGCTGGATGGTGGTTTACAGCAGGGCTGAATGTGTTCATCACTCTGTCTCTACAGCAGGGCTGATGGTTTAATGTGTTCATCACTCTGTCTCTACAGCAGGGCTGATGGTGTTCATCACTCTGTCTCTACAGCAGGGCTGATGGTTTTAATGTGTTCATCACTCTGTCTCTACAGCAGGGCTGATGGATGGTTTAGCAGGGCTGATGTTCATCACTCTGTCTCTACAGCAGGGCTGATGGTTTAATGTGTTCATCACTCTGTCTCTACAGCAGGGCTGATGGTGTTCATCACTCTGTCTCTACAGCAGGGCTGGTGATTTAATGTGGTTCATCACTCTGTCTCTACAGCAGGGCTGATGGTGTTCATCACTCTGTCTCTACAGCAGGGCTGATGGTGTCATCACTCTGTCTCTACAGCAGGGCTGATGGTGTTCATCACTCTGTCTCTACAGCAGGGCTGATGGTTTAATGTCCATCACTCTGTCTCTACAGC
>NW_025756370.1:0-6603 GCF_021184085.1 Oncorhynchus gorbuscha
AGGGTTAAACCCAGGGTTCAACTGAACATAGATAATATATATAGGCCCAGGGGTTTCTAACTTATACCTGTAGGCCACGTATCATCTGTGCCACTGACTTAGTCTGGCTTTAATTCCAGGGTTTAAACCCATGGTTCAACTGAACATAGATAATATATATAGGCCCAGGGGTTTCTAACTTATACATGTAGGCCACGTATCATCTGTGCCACTGACTTAGTCTGGCTTTAATTCCAGGGTTTAAACCCAGGGTTCAACTGAACATAGATAATATATATAGGCCCAGGGGTTTCTAACTTATACATGTAGGCCACGTATCATCTGTGCCACTGACTTAGTCTGGCTTTAATTCCAGGAGTTTAAACCCAGGGTTCAACTGAACATCGATAATATATATAGGCCCAGGGGTTTCTAACTTATACATGTAGGCCACGTATCATCTGTGCCACTGACTTAGTCTGGCTTTAATTCCAGGGTTTAAACCCAGGGTTCAACTGAACATAGATAATATATATAGGCCTAGGGGTTTCCTAACTTATACATGTAGGCCACGTATCATCTGTGCCACTGACTTAGTCTGGCTTTAATTCCAGGGTTTAAACCCAGGGTTCAACTGGAACATAGATAATATATATAGGCCCAGGGTTTCTAACTTATACATGTAGGGCCACGTATAATCTGTGCCACTGACTTAGTCTGGCTTTAATTCCAGGTTTAAACCTCCAGGTTCACTGAACATAGATAATATATATAGGCCCAGGGGGTTTCTAACTTATATGATGAAGCTACGTATCATCTGTGCCACTGACTTAGTCTGGCTTTAATTCCAGGGTTTAAACCCATGGTTCAACTTAACATAGATAATATATATAGGCCCAGGGGTTTCTAACTTATACGAGGCCACGCATCATCTGTGCCACTGACTTTAGTCTGGCTTAATTCCAGGGTTTAAACCTATGGTTCAACTGAACATAGATAATATATATAGGCCCAGGGGTTTCTAACTTATACATGTAGGCCACGTATCATCTGTGCCACTGACTTAGTCTGGCTTTAATTCCAGGGTTTAAACCCAGGGTTCAACTGAACATAGATAATATATATAGGCCCAGGGGCCTCTAACTTATACGTAGGCCACGTATCATCTGTGCCACTGACTTAGTCTGGCTTTTTAATTCCATAGGGTTTAAACTCAGGGTTTTAACTGAAGATAGATAATATATATAGCCCAGGGGTTTCAACTCTATACATGTTGGGCCACGTATCATCTGTGCCACTGACTTAGTCTGCTTCTTTAATTCCAGGGTTTAAACCCAGGGTTCAACTGAACATCGATAATATATAGGCCCAGGGGCTTTTAACTATACATGCAGGCCACGTATCATCTGTGCCACTGACTTAGTCTGGTTTTAATTCCAGATAATACGTGCTATGTTGGATCTCCATCTCAACATAAATTCAAAGTTAAAGAATCTAATCGAATCAAACTTGAAATAGATTTTTATTTATTTAGTCATATTCTTTTACATCCAATTTTGGTTGAGATGGAGATGAATCCAACATATAAAATGTTTAATTTGTAGACAAAAGTGGAATTAGTGTAACGTCGTTCGTTTGTTGTATGAAGAGAGTCAGACCGAAATGCAGCGTGTAGGTTACTCATGACTTTAATGAGATAATGGTACATGAAATAACTGAATCTAAATACAAAACCAACAAAACGTGAAACTAATTACAGCCTATCTGGTGACTACAAAGTCGCTCTGGATAAGAGCGTCTGCTAAATGACTTAAATGTAAATGTAAATGTACTACATTTACATTTACATTCAAATCATTAAGCAGCTCTGTCAGCAGCTCAATGTACATTCACCTTATGACATCAGTGGGACAGTCACTTAACAATAGTGCATCTAAAACTTAGAAAGTGGGGTGAGAGGATTACTTAACCTATCCTAGGTATTCCTTAAAGAGGTGGGGTTTCAGGTGTCTCCGGAAGGTGGTGATTGACTCCGCTGTCCTGGCGTCGTGAGGGAGTTTGTTCCACCATTGGGGGCCAGGGCAGCGAACAGTTTTGACTGGGCTGAGCGGGAGCTGTACTTCCTCAGTGGTAGGGAGGCGAGCAGGCCAGAGGTGGATGAACGCAGTGCCCTTGTTTGGGTGTAGGGCCTGATCAGAGCCTGGAGGTACTGAGGTGCCGTTCCCCTCACAGCTCCATAGGCAAGCACCATGGTCTTGTAGCGGATGCGAGCTTCAACTGGAAGCCAGTGGAGAGAACGGAGGAGCGGGGTGACGTGAGAGAACTTGGGAAGGTTGAACACCAGACGGGCTGCGGCGTTCTGGATGAGTTGAAGGGGTTTAATGGCACAGGCAGGGAGCCCAGCCAACAGCGAGTTGCAGTAATCCAGACGGGAGATGACAAGTGCCTGGATTAGGACCTGCGCCGCTTCCTGTGTGAGGCAGGGTCGTACTCTGCGGATGTTGTAGAGCATGAACCTACAGGAACGGGCCACCGCCTTGATGTTAGTTGAGAACGACAGGGTGTTGTCCAGGATCACGCCAAGGTTCTTGGCGCCCTGGGAGGAGGACACAATGGAGTTGTCGACCGTGATGGCGAGATCATGGAACGGGCAGTCCTTCCCCGGGAGGAAGAGCAGCTCCGTCTTGCCGAGGTTCAGCTTGAGGTGGTGATCCGTCATCCACACTGATATGTCTGCCAGACATGCAGAGATGCGATTCGCCACCTGGTCATCAGAAGGGGGAAAGGAGAAGATTAATTGTGTGTCGTCTGCATAGCAATGATAAGAGAGACCATGTGAGGTTATGACAGAGCCAAGTGACTTGGTGTATAGCGAGAATAGGAGAGGGCCAAGAACAGAGCCCTGGGGGACACCAGTGGTGAGAGCGCGTGGTGAGGAGACAGATTCTCGCCACGCCACCTGGTAGGAGCGACCTGTCAGGTAGGACGCAATCCAAGCGTGGGCCGCGCCGGAGATGCCCAACTCGGAGAGGGTGGAGAGGAGGATCTGATGGTTCACAGTATCGAAGGCAGCCGATAGATCTAGAAGGATGAGAGCAGAGGAGAGAGAGTTAGCTTTAGCAGTGCGGAGCGCCTCCGTGATACAGAGGAGAGCAGTCTCAGTTGAATGACTAGTCTTGAAACCTGACTGATTTGGATCAAGAAGGTCATTCAGAGAGAGATAGCGGGAGAGCTGGCCAAGGACGGCACGTTCAAGAGTTTTGGAGAGAAAAGAAAGAAGGGATACTGGTCTGTAATTGTTGACATCGGAGGGATCGAGTGTAGGTTTTTTCAGAAGGGGGTGCAACTCTCGCTCTCTTGAAGACGGAAGGGACGTAGCCAGCGGTCAGGGATGAGTTGATGAGCGAGGTGAGGTAAGGGAGAAGGTCTCCGGAAATGGTCTGGAGAAGAGAGGAGGGGATAGGGTCAAGCGGGCAGGTTGTTGGGCGGCCGGCCGTCACAAGACGCGAGATTTCATCTGGAGAGAGAGGGGAGAAAGAGGTCAGAGCACAGGGTAGGGCAGTGTGAGCAGAACCAGCGGTGTCGTTTGACTTAGCAAACGAGGATCGGATGTCGTCGACCTTCTTTTCAAAATGGTTGACGAAGTCATCTGCAGAGAGGGAGGAGGGGGGAGGGGGCGGAGGATTCAGGAGGGAGGAGAAGGTGGCAAAGAGCTTCCTAGGGTTAGAGGCAGATGCTTGGAATTTAGCGTGGTAGAAAGTGGCTTTAGCAGCAGAGACAGAGGAGGAAAATGTAGAGAGGAGGGAGTGAAAGGATGCCAGGTCCGCAGGGAGGCGAGTTTTCCTCCATTTCCGCTCGGCTGCCCGGAGCCCTGTTCTGTGAGCTCGCAATGAGTCATCGAGCCACGGAGCGGGAGGGGAGGACCGAGCCGGCCTGGAGGATAGGGGACATAGAGAGTCAAGGGATGCAGAGAGGGAGGAGAGGAGGGTTGGAGGAGGCAGAATCAGGAGATAGGTGGGAGAAGGTTTGAGCGGAGGGAAGAGATGATAGGATGGAAGAGGAGAGAGTAGCGGGGGAGAGAGAGCGAAGGTTGGGACGGCGCGATACCATCCGAGTAGGGGCAGTGTGGGAGGTGTTGGATGAGAGCGAGAGGGAAAAGGATACAAGGCAGTGGTCGGAGACTTGGAGGGGAGTTGCAGTGAGGTTAGTGGAAGAACAGCATCTAGTAAAGATGAGGTCGAGCGTATTGCCTGCCTTGTGAGTAGGGGGGAAGGTGAGAGGGTGAGGTCAAAAGAGGAGAGGAGTGGAAAGAAGGAGGCAGAGAGGAAAGAGTCAAAGGTAGACGTGGGGAGGTTAAAGTCGCCCAGAACTGTGAGAGGTGAGCCGTCCTCAGGAAAGGAGCTTATCAAGGCATCAAGCTCATTGATGAACTCTCCGAGGGAACCTGGAGGGCGATAAATGATAAGGATGTTAAGCTTGAAAGGGCTAGTGCTATGACAGCATGGAATTCAAAGGAAGCTGATAGACAGATGGGCCAAGGGAGAAAGAGAATGACCACTTGGGAGAGATGAGGATCCGGTGCCACCACCCGCTGACCAGAACGCTCGGGAGTGTGCGAGAACACGTGGGCGGACGAAGAGAAGGCAGTAGGAGTAAGCAGTGTTGTCTGTGGTGATCCATGTTTCCGTCAGTACACAGAGACAGGTACAAACACCCACAAAAATACAGCGAAAGTCAGGCTGTCTAAATACAGTTCTCAATCAGAGACAACGACAAGCACCTGACTCTGATTGAGAATCGCCTCAGGCAGCCAAACCTAACTAGACACACCCCTAATCATACACAATCCCAATTACTACAAACCCCAATACGAAACACAACATATAAACCCATGTCACACCCTGGCCTACCCAAACATATAACAAAAACACAAGATACAATGACCAAGACGTGACAATTAAACTCCTTTAAATGTTGATATTTGGTTGCGTTGACAACCAAACACAATTCAAAAATACTTTTCCAACACCGTAAAGAGCCTACTAACTTGTCGACAATTTAACAAATTATATTTTCGATTAAAGTTTCCAACTAAACTAAAAGTTAAAGAACCGGATTAAGCCAGTGGCTCATATGAAACTATCCCAACATTAGATATCCTCTAAATGCTGATATTTGGTTGCTTTGTCAACCAAACAATTCAACAATACTTTTGTAATACAGTAGATAATGTTTAGGCTATCTCACAAACTAATGTAACAGTAGTTATTCAACCTTTACAATGAGGAACACATCCATGGCCTCATTTTGAGATTAGCCTACTGGAACTATACATGTCTTCTTATGTAATCATAGAAAGCATGATCAAGGTAGCTTGCAAATGTCTGTGAGATCATTATTTCTATAATAATCTGTGCAGAATCTTCAACAGCGTTGATATCCTATCGGCAGACTCAACAGCCTTGGTTTCTCAAATGACTGCCTCACCTGCTTCACCAACTACTTCTCAGACAGAGTTCAGTGTGTCAAATCGGAGGGCCTGTTGTCCAGACCTCTGGCAGTCTCTATGGGGGTGCCACAGGGTTCAATTCTCGGGCCGACTCTTTTCTCTGTGTACATCAATGATGTCGCTTTTGCTGCTGGTGATTCTCTGATCCACCTCTACGCAGACGACACCATTCTGTATACTTCTGGCCCTTCTTTGGACACTGGGAGGAGGTGAGGGCCCTCGGAGTGTGGGGTCAGGAAACAGCAGAGGGAGACAGTAGTGGAGAGCGTAGTAAGTTTTAAATTCCTCGGCGTATACATCACAGACAAACTGAATTGGTCCACCCACACAGACAGCATCGTGAAGAAGGCGCAGCAGCGCCTCTTCAACCTCAGGAGGCTGAAGAAATTCGGCCTGTGACCCAAAGCACTCACAAACTTCTACAGATGCACAATCGAGAGCATCCTGTCGGGCTGTATCACCGCCTGGTACGGCAACTGCTCCACCCACAACCGTAAGGTTCTCCAGAGGGTAGTGAGGTCTGCACAACGCATCACCGGGGGCAAACTACCTGCCCTCCAGGACACCTACACCACCCGATGTTACAGGAAGGCCATAAAGATCATCAAGGACAACAACCACCCGAGCCACTGCCTGTTCACCCCGCTATCATCCAGAAGGCAAGGTCAGTACAGGTGCATCAAAGCTGGGACCAAGAGACTGAAAAACAGCATCTATCTCAAGGCCATCAGACTGTTAAACAGCCACCACTAACATTGAGTGGCTGCTGCCAACACACTGACACTGACTCAACTCCAGCCACTTCAATAATAGGAATTGATGGGAATTGATGTAAAATATATCACTAACCACTTTAAACAATGCTACTTAATATAATGTTTACATACCCTACATTACTCATCTAATAGGTATATTTATATACTGTACTCTATCATCTACTGCATCTTTATGTAATACATGTATCACTAGCCACTTTAAACTATGCCACTTTGTTTACATACCCTACATTACTCATCTCATATGTATATACTGTACTCGATACCATCTACTGCATCTTGCCTATGCCGCTCTAGTACCATCACTCATTCATATATCTTTATGTACATATTCTTTAT
>NW_025756371.1:0-6602 GCF_021184085.1 Oncorhynchus gorbuscha
ACCCTATCCCCTCCTCTCTTCTCCAGACCATTTCCGGAGACCTTCTCCTTACCTCACCTCGCTCATCAACTCATCCCTGACCGCTGGCTACGTCCCTTCCGTCTTCAAGAGAGCGAGAGTTGCACCCCTTCTGAAAAAACCTACACTCGATCCCTCCGATGTCAACAATTACAGACCAGTATCCCTTCTTTCTTTTCTCTCCAAAACTCTTGAACGTGCCGGTCCTTGGCCAGCTCTCCCGCTATCTCTCTGAATGACCTTCTTGATCCAAATCAGTCAGGTTTCAAGACTAGTCATTCAACTGAGACTGCTCTCCTCTGTATCACGGAGGCGCTCCGCACTGCTAAAGCTAACTCTCTCTCCTCTGCTCTCATCCTTCTAGATCTATCGGCTGCCTTCGATACTGTGAACCATCAGATCCTCCTCTCCACCCTCTCCGAGTTGGGCATCTCCGCCGCGGCCCACGCTTGGATTGCGTCCTACCTGACAGGTCGCTCCTACCAGGTGGCGTGGCGAGAATCTGTCTCCTCACCACGCGCTCTCACCACTGGTGTCCCCCAGGGCTCTGTTCTTGGCCCTCTCCTATTCTCGCTATACACCAAGTCACTTGGCTCTGTCATAACCTCACATGGTCTCTCTTATCATTGCTATGCAGACGACACACAATTAATCTTCTCCTTTCCCCCTTCTGATGACCAGGTGGCGAATCGCATCTCTGCATGTCTGGCAGACATATCAGTGTGGATGACGGATCACCACCTCAAGCTGAACCTCGGCAAGACGGAGCTGCTCTTCCTCCCGGGGAAGGACTGCCCGTTCCATGATCTCGCCATCACGGTTGACAACTCCATTGTGTCCTCCTCCCAGAACGCTAAGAACCTTTGCGTGATCCTGGACAACACCCTGTCGTTCTCAACTAACATCAAGGCGGTGGCCCGTTCCTGTAGGTTCATGCTCTACAACATCCGCAGAGTACGACCCTGCCTCACACAGGAAGCGGCGCAGGTCCTAATCCAGGCACTTGTCATCTCCCGTCTGGATTACTGCAACTCGCTGTTGGCTGGGCTCCCTGCCTGTGCCATTACACCCTTCAACTCATCCAGAACACCGCAGCCCGTCTGGTGTTCAACCTTCCCAAGTTCTCTCACGTCACCCCGCTCCTCCGTTCTCTCCACTGGCTTCCAGTTGAAGCTCGCATCCGCTACAAGACCATGGTGCTTGCCTACGGAACTGTGAGGGGAACGGCACCTCAGTACCTCCAGGCTCTGATCAGGCCCTACACCCAAACAAGGGCACTGCGTTCATCCACCTCTGGCCTGCTCGCCTCCCTACCACTGAGGAAGTACAGCTCCCGCTCAGCCCAGTCAAAACTGTTCGCTGCCCTGGCCCCCCAATGGTGGAACAAACTCCCTCACGACGCCAGGACAGCGGAGTCAATCACCACCTTCCGGAGACACCTGAAACCCCACCTCTTTAAGGAATACCTAGGATAGGATAAGTAATCCCTCTCACCCCCCTTAAGATTTAGATGCACTATTGTAAAGTGACTGTTCCACTGGATGTCATAAGGTGAATGCACCAATTTGTAAGTCGCTCTGGATAAGAGCGTCTGCTAAATGACTTAAATGTAAATGTAAATGTAAAGGAACAGTAATCACTGAAGTACAGCCAAGGTCACACAACATACAAACAGAAGCTGGTGCTGTTTTATGGAGAAATGGTTGCGATCTTCTAAGGGGCCATCAACAGACCATCATGACACAGACACTGATGAAGAGGCTGAAAGCACAGCTCTGACAGCAGTGGGGCGTGAAGAACAAACCATCATGACACAGACAGGTTTTTTTCCAAGATGGCATAGCAATGCGGATGTGTTTGTCCCGTGTAATTTTGATGTTTTTTTCATCTTTTTTGTATATTTCAATCTCTTTTTCCATTTTTAAATTAAATATACCTTCCGGCAACCCGCCCCACCCAATGTGATACGGATCTGCTATTTCTAGGTCTTATAGCTAGAACCTCCATCAGAAGCTAGCCATCAGACGCTGATTAGCTACTAGCTATTTAGTCATTGTTAGCCACTGCTAGCGGCCTTTACCTTTTAGCTCAGACACCAGCCACTTTTTGCCTGGATAATACCTGCCAGTCTGCACAGCGCGATATCAACCCTGAGCATACCGGACTGCTTTTCTCCACTACATCACTGGATTCCTGCCGTAAGCTCTGGACCATTGCACCAGATCATCGCAGCGAGCTAGCTGCTACCAATTGGCCCATCTCCCGGCCTGCTCAGTGGACCCTATGATCACTGGCTACACAGCTGATGCCTCCTGGACTCTTCACTAACACGACACCTCTTTAAGGAATACCTAGGATAGGATAAGTAATCCCTCTCACCCCCCCCCCCTTTAAGATTTAGATGCACTATTGTAAAGTGACTGTTCCACTGGATGTCATAAGGTGAATGCACCAATTTGTAAGTCGCTCTGGATAAGAGCGTCTGCTAAATGACTTAAATGTAATGATGTAAATGACTAGAAGCCACTAAATCACCGGATTCCTGCCGTAAGCTCTGGACCACCGGATCATCGCAGCTAGCTAACTGCTACCGAGTGGCTATAGTGGCAAACGCCCTTGTCCCGAAGCTGGCACTAGTTAACCTTGAGCCAGGCGCATCTCCCGGCTAGCAAACACAATTACTCCAGCTCGACCAGCACAAAAACATCCTGTGGCATACTTCACTAGCGTTGAAAAGTCCCTGCGATATGCAACTTTTCAGGGAAATCAGGAACCAATACACACAGTCAGTTAGGAAAGCAAAGGCTAGCTTTTCAAACAGAAATTTGCATCCTGTAGCTCTAACTCCAAAATGTTTTGGGACACCGTAAAGTCCACGGAGAATAAGAGCACCTCCTCGCAGCTGCCCACTGCACTAAGGCTAGGAAACACTGTCACCACCGATAAGTGAACGATAATCGAGAATTTCAATAAGCATTTCTCTACGGATCTGCACGTCGCTCCAACGGGTAGTATAACTTTTTAACTTTTTTCATTATATCTCGGTTTGATTTGTCTTATCTTAGCAATTTCTTCTCAGCTAGCTACATAGCCGTCTTTGTATCAAAGATAATTGCGTAATTATCGTATTTCGCCGTCCTAACGTAGTCTTCACTAGCCAGCTAGCTAACGTCCACTGATTAGCTGCACTGAGAAACTTTTACACTCAACTGAACGACTTGATTAGTTTAGTGTTAGCTACCTACATAGCTGTCTTTGCTGTCTTCGTATCATCGTATCATCGTATCCAAGATAATTGTGTTGTTTAGGTTTAGAGTGTGTAGTCTTAGAGTGATTATCTTAATTTACCGAGGTTAGCTAGCCAGCTATTTGTCGTCCTTAACGTAGGTGACTCTGCTAGCTAGCCAACAGCTAGCCAACGCTAGCCAACGTCTTCTGTATAGAACTCAACTACCCGGTCGCATTCACAGGTTGTATCACATTTTCACTTCATTTCATTACAGTACAACGGTTTGATTTGTTTGATCGTAGCTAGCTACTTAGCTAGCTACATAGCCGTCTTTGTATCAAAGATAATTGTGTAGTCTAGAGCGATTTTCTAGGTTCGCTAGCCATCTATTGTCGTTCTTTTAACGCAACGTAACGTAAACAACACTGCTAGCTAGCCTGCTAGCCCCGAATAGCAACACTGCAGAAACTATTACACTCAACGGAATGACTTGATTAGTGTAGTGTCAACAACGCACCCACTGCCAGCTGGCCTACTTCAGCAGTACTGTATCATTTTAATCATTTTAGTCAATAAGATTCTTGCTACGTAGCTTAACTTTCTGAACATTCGAGACGTGTAGTCCACTTGTCATTCCAATCTCCTTTGCATTAGCGTAGCCTCTTCTGTAGCCTGTCAACTATGTGTCTGTTTATCCCTGTTCTCTCCTCTCTGCACAGACCATACAAACGCTCCTCACCGCGTGGCCGCGGCCACCCTACTCTGGTGGTCCCAGCGCGCACGACCCACGTGGAGTTCCAGGTCTCCGGTAGCCTCTGGAACTGCCAATCTGCGGTCAACAAGGCAGAGTTCATCTCAGCCTATGCCTCCCTCCAGTCCCTCGACTTCTTGGCACTGACGGAAACATGGATCACCACAGACAACACTGCTACTCCTACTGCTCTCTCTTCGTCCGCCCACGTGTTCTCGCGCACACCCCGAGAGCGTCTGGTCAGCGGGGTGGTGGCACCGGATCCTCATCTCTCCCAAGTGGTCATTCTCTCTTTCTCCCCTTACCCATCTGTCTATCGCCTCCTTTGAATTCCATGCTGTCACAGTTACTAGCCCTTTCAAGCTTAACATCCTTATCATTTATCGCCCTCCAGGTTCCCTCGGAGAGTTCATCAATGAGCTTGATGCCTTGATAAGCTCCTTTCCTGAGGACGGCTCACCTCTCACAGTTCTGGGCGACTTTAACCTCCCCACGTCTACCTTTGACTCTTTCCTCTCTGCCTCCTTCTTTCCACTCCTCTCCTCTTTGACCTCACCCTCTCACCTTCCCCCCTACTCACAAGGCAGGCAATACGCTCGACCTCATCTTTACTAGATGCTGTTCTTCCACTAACCTCACTGCAACTCCCCCTCCAAGTCTCCGACCACTGCCTTGTATCCTTTTCCCTCTCGCTCTCATCCAACACCTCCCACACTGCCCCTACTCGGATGGTATCGCGCCGTCCCAACCTTCGCTCTCTCTCCCCCGCTACTCTCTCCTCTTCCATCCTATCATCTCTTCCCTCCGCTCAAACCTTCTCCCACCTATCTCCTGATTCTGCCTCCTCAACCCCTCCTCTCCTCCCTCTCTGCATCCCTTGACTCTCTATGTCCCCTATCCTCCAGGCCGGCTCGGTCCTCCCTCCCGCTCCGTGGCTCGATGACTCATTGCGAGCTCACAGAACAGGGCTCCGGGCAGCCGAGCGGAAATGGAGGAAAACTCGCCTCCCTGCGGACCTGGCATCCTTTCACTCCCTCCTCTCTACATTTTCCTCCTCTGTCTCTGCTGCTAAAGCCACTTTCTACCACGCTAAATTCCAAGCATCTGCCTCTAACCCTAGGAAGCTCTTTGCCACCTTCTCCTCCCTCCTGAATCCTCCGCCCCCTCCCCCCCTCTCCTCCCTCTCTGCAGATGACTTCGTCAACCATTTTGAAAAGAAGGTCGACGACATCCGATCCTCGTTTGCTAAGTCAAACGACACCGCTGGTTCTGCTCACACTGCCCTACCCTGTGCTCTGACCTCTTTCTCCTCTCTCTCCAGATGAAATCTCGCGTCTTGTGACGGCCGGCCGCCCAACAACCTGCCCGCTTGACCCTATCCCCTCCTCTCTTCTCCAGACCATTTCCGGAGACCTTCTCCCTTACCTCACCTCGCTCATCAACTCATCCCTGACCGTTGGCTACGTCCTTCCGTCTTCAAGAGAGCGAGAGTTGCACCCCTTCTGAAAAAACCTACACTCGATCCCTCCGATGTCAACAATTACAGACCAGTATCCCTTCTTTCTTTTCTCTCCAAAACTCTTGAACGTGCCGTCCTTGGCCAGCTCTCCCGCTATCTCTCTCTGAATGACCTTCTTGATCCAAATCAGTCAGGTTTCAAGACTAGTCATTCAACTGAGACTGCTCTCCTCTGTATCACGGACGGCTCCGCACTGCTAAAGCTAACTCTCTCTCCTCTGCTCTCATCCTTCTAGATCTATCGGCTGCCTTCGATACTGTGAACCATCAGATCCTCCTCTCCACCCTCTCCGAGTTGGGCATCTCCGGCGCGGCCCACGCTTGGATTGCGTCCTACCTGACAGGTCGCTCCTACCAGGTGGCGTGGCGAGAATCTGTCTCCTCACCACGCTCTCTCACCACTGGTGTCCCCCAGGGCTCTGTTCTTGGCCCTCTCCTATTCTCGCTATACACCAAGTCACTTGGCTCTGTCATAACCTCACATGGTCTCTCTTATCATTGCTATGCAGACGACACACAATTAATCTTCTCCTTTCCCCTTCTGATGACCAGGTGGCGAATCGCATCTCTGCATGTCTGGCAGACATATCAGTGTGGATGACGGATCACCACCTCAAGCTGAACCTCGGCAAGACGGAGCTGCTCTTCCTCCCGGGGAAGGACTGCCCGTTCCATGATCTCGCCATCACGGTCGACAACTCCATTGTGTCCTCCTTCCCAGACGTTCATCCACCTCTGGCCTGCTCGCCTCCCTACCACTGAGGAAGTACAGCTCCCGCTCAGCCCAGTCAAAACTGTTCGCTGCCCTGGCCCCCCAATGGTGGAACAAACTCCCTCACGACGCCAGGACAGCGGAGTCAATCACCACCTTCCGGAGACACCTGAAACCCCACCTCTTTAAGGAATACCTAGGATAGGTTAAGTAATCCCTCTCACCCCACCCCCTAAGTTTTAGATGCACTATTGTTAAGTGACTGTCCCACTGGATGTCATAAGGTGAATGCACCAATTTGTAAGTCGCTCTGGATAAGAGCGTCTGCTAAATGACTTAAATGTAAATGTAAATGTAAATGTAATGTAAATGTA
>NW_025756372.1:0-6600 GCF_021184085.1 Oncorhynchus gorbuscha
TAAACCTCTGTCAGACTCTGCTGGTATGACTTGGTGTTGTGGGTTAGCTAGTAAACCTCTGTCAGACTCTGCTGGTATGACTTGGTCTTGTGGGTTAGCTAGTAAACCTCTGTCAGACTCTGCTAGTATGACTTGGTGTTGTGGGTTATCTAGGCTGGTGCTTGCCTGGTTGTTGTTTTTTAACCTACAGTACATAGTAATCCAGAATGATCCAGTCAGGATGCAGTCTATTGGCCTCTGCTTGCCTGTCTATCTGCCTCTTTTTTTTAGCCAAGTTTTGCCGTACCTCATTCTCCTCCAACTAATGACACTTTCTCCATCCTCCTAGATTCTTCATCATCAAAGACAGTTTCCTGCTCTACTATGCGGAGAATGAGAAGAGAAGCTTTGAGACCAACAAACACTTTAACATCCACCCCAAGGTGAGCTTTACTCAACATGGTGCATGTGTTAACCTCAAAAGGTCCACAATATTCTCACATTATATCTCATATGTATGATGACGTGTGTGTGTGTGTGTGTGTGTGTGTGTGTGTGTGTGTATATATATATATATATATATATATCACAACTATGAGAAGTTGATGCATTATGTTGTATTCATCCTGTCTGTCCCAGGGTGTGATCCCTTTAGGAGGCTGTGTTGTGGATCCGAAGGAAGACCAGGGCATGCCATTCGCCATGGTTATAAATCATGATGACTTCACTGTAAGCACTTAGACAATAATATAAACTTTTTAATAATAGACACTTGAAATCTGCAACTCTGTATTTATCAGGCAGTTACTGTATATCTCATGTGATAATGCATAGTACTGTATTTCTCATGTGATAATGTATGTTACTGTATATCTCATGTGATAATGCACACTACTGTATATCTCATGTGATAATGCATGCTACTGTATATATCTCATGTGATAATGGTTGGTACTGTGTACCTCATGTGATAATGTGTGCTACTGTATATCTCATGTGATAATGCACACTACTGCATATCTCATGTGATAATGACACTACTGTATATCTCATGTGATAATGGCTAGTACTGCATTTCTCATGTGATAATGCATGTTACTGTATATCCTCATGTGATAATCCACACTACTGTATATCGTATGTGACGATCATAGCAATGCATGCTACTGTATATCTCATGTGACAATGCACGCCACTGTAATACATACATCTCATGTGATAATGCACACTATCAGATATTCATGTGATAATGCATAAATGCATTTCCTCGCGGATAATGTGTACTCACTGTATATCCTCATGTGACAATGCATACACTGTACTCACTGTATATCTCATGTGATAATGCATTGCCACTGTATATCTCATGTGACAATGCGTGCTACTGTACATCTCATGAAATGTGTACTTATATATCATGTGACAATGCACACCACTGTATATATCTCATGTGATAATGCACATTACTGTATATTTCATGAGATAATGCACACTACTGTATATCTCATGTGATCATGCATAGTAATTGTATTTCTCATGTGATAATGTATGTTACTGTATATCTCATGTGATAATGCATGCTACTGTATATCTCATGTGATAATGCACGCTACTGTTTGTGATGTAATCTTTTTAAATTACATTTTTGTAATTTAGCAGACTCATATTCAGTGCATATGTTTTCATACTGTTTTGTTGTTGTTCGTACTGGTCCCCTGGGTGGAATCAACCAACAATCCTGGCATTATGAGTGTCATGCCCAACTGAGCCACACAGGATATATGCATGATGAAGATAATGTATGCTACTGTGTAATACTAGTGATGATAATGTATGCTACTGTATATCTAGTGATGATAATGTATATGCTACTGTATATTATCTAGTGATGATGTGTATGTTACTATATATTATCATGTGATGATAATGAATGCCACTGTATAATATCTAGTGATGATAATGTATGCTACTGTGTATCATGTGATGATAATGTATGCTACTGTATATCCATGTGATAATTAGTGCACCTGTATATCTCATGTGATAATGTGTGCTGCATTGTATATATCTCATGTGATAATTTTTTGTATATCCATATGATAATGCACGCTACTGTATATCTCATGTGATAATGGTTGGTACTGTATCCTCATGTGATAACGCGTGCTACTATATCCCCGCGTGATATGCACGCACTACTGTATATCTCATTATGATAATGCATAGTACTGTATTTCTCATGTGATAATGTATGTTACGCAATTTATATCTCATGTGATAATGCATACTGTATATCCCATGTGATAATGTGTGCTACTGTATATCTCATATGATAATGCTCACTACTGTATATCTCATGTGATAATGCTACTGTATATCTCATGTGGATAATGCACGCTACTGTATATCTCATGTGATGCACGCTACTGTATATCTCATGTGATAATGCACGCTACTGTATATCACTATGATAATGGTTATTACTGTATATCTCATGTGATAGCCATCACTACTGTATATCTCATGTGATAATGGTTGGTACTGTGTATCTCATGTGATAATGCGTGCTACTGTATATCTCATGTGATAATGCACACTACTGTATATCTCATGTGATAATGCATGCTACTGTATATCTCATGTGATAATGGTTGATACTGTGTATCTCATGTGATAATGTATGTTACTGTATATCTCATGTGATAATGCACGCTACTGTATATCTCATGTGATAATGCACGCTACTGTTTGTGATGTAATCTTTTTTTAAATTACATTTTTGTAATTTAGCAGACTCTTATTCAGTGCATATGTTTTCATACTGTTTTGTTGTTGTTCGTACTGGTCCCCCGTGGGAATCGAACCAACAATCCTGGCATTATGAGTGTCATGCCCAACTGAGCCACACAGGATATATGCATGATGTGATGATAATGTATGCTACTGTATATTATCTAGTGATGATAATGTATGCTACTGTATATTATCATGTGATTATAGTGTATGCGACTGTGTAATATCTAGTGATGATAATGTATGCTACTGTGTAATATCTAGTGATGATAATGTATGCTACTGTATATTATCATGTGATGATAATGTATGCTATTGTATATTATCATGTGATGATGCTCTATTACTCCCTCAGGGTAACATTGTCCTGGCTGCAGAGAATGAGGCAGAACAAAACCAGTGGCTGGAGATGCTGCAGGAGTCTGGCAGAGTGTGAGTCACTATTTACGACATAAAGCCTCTTTAAATCTAGCTGTTCAAACTGCCTTTTTAAATGTAACTGTAAACAAACTGAAACTACACGCTGCCTCTTTAAATCCAACTGACCACACTGCCTCTTTAAATCCAACTGACCACACTGCCTCTTTAAATCCAACTGACCACACTGCCTCTTTAAATCCAACTGACCCCACTAACTGTCTTATCAGGGGCAGCAGGGGTTAAGTCTATAAGTCTAACTCTAAGTAAAGGGTCCACCTTAGAGGGGGACTTTAGTCTCTTCAGACATGCATGGAGGAGCTGCACAGGTCTGCAATTGTATAGTGGAATATGTGACCTACTGTTGTGTGGTACTGGTGGTGATCATGCTGTATAAAACCTATATGGCCACATGCTGTGTTAAAGCTGTTAAACACCTAGTGTCTAAAACCTCCAGCACCTGGAAGAACGCCCAACTGGGAGAAGCCATGATAGAGAGCCTGGAAGCCCAGGGACTGCAGCTGGCCAAGGAGAAGCAAGAGTACCTGGGTAAGAAGAGGGACTGTGGAGGCATGGGTAGGCAGGAGGCATAAGGCCTGGTTCAGGAGAGAGAGGAGAGAATAGGTGAAAGGGGACATGGGCAGGTATGGGTCAGGGTGGCAGGTCCGAGGGGCTGAAAGTAATTTTGTTCTTTAGTTTTGATGCTTACAGTCCCACATGGAGACAATGGCCATATACAACAAGTGATCAGGCTGTTTTGTCACCCCAGATAAGCTGATGGAGGAGACAGAAGAACTGAGCCTGCAGCGAGAACAGAAGGAGCATCTGGAACGTCTGAACCTGGTTCTGGAGGAGGAGAAGCAGAAGTTTGAGGAGCTGGTGATGGAGCTTAGAGCAGAGCAGGATCAGATCAAACTGTAAGAGAGAGCTATGGAGAACATAAACTGGGATATTTACAATAATAAATACAGTAATAGATAATATACAGTAATAGATAATATACAGTAATAGATAATATACAGTAATAGATAATATACAGTAATAAATCATATACAGTAATAGATAATATACAGTAATAGATAATATACAGTAATAAATAAATACAGTATGTAATGTCGTTCGTCTGTTGTTTGAAGAAATTCAGACCGAAATGCAGCGTGTAGGTTACTCATGACTTTTAATGAAGATAATGCGGTACATGAAATAACTGAAAATACGAAAACAACAAACGAGTGAAACTAATTACAGCCTATCTGGTGACTAACACAGAGACAGGTACATTCACCCACGAAATACAACGCGCACTCAGGCTACCTAAATACGGTTCCCAATCCGAGACAACGAGAATCAGCTGACTCCAATTAGGAATCGCCTCAGGCAGCCAAGTCTAACTAGACACACCCCTAATAATACACAATCCCAATTAATACAAACCCCAATACGAAACACAACATATAAACCCATGTCACACCCTGGCCTACCCAAACATATAACAAAAACACAAGATACAATGACCAAGGCGTGACACAGTAATAAATAATATACAGTAATAAATAATATACAGTAATTGAGAATATACAGTAATAAATAATATACAGAAATAAATAATATACAGTAATAAATAATATACAGTAATAAATAATATACAGTAATAAATAATATACAGAAATAAATAATATACAGTAATAAATAAAGTGATAAATAAAATACATTAATTTATATACAGTAATAATAAAATACAGTAATAAGTAATATAGTAATAATAATATACCGTAATAAATTAAATACAGTATTAAGTAAAATACAGTAATAATAATATACAGTAATAAATTAAATACATTAATAAATTAAATACAGTATTAAGTAATATACAGTAATAATAATATACAGTAATAATAATATACAGTAATCCCCACATACGAGTAAGAAAGTTGCATGTAATACATTTAAAGTGCATTTAATATAAGGAATGTAGCTCGTATCTCCGTCTTTATCCACTGCGTTAACCTCTTGCTCCTACCTGGCACGCAGGTGTCCCATCTAGAGCTCTGAAATGCAATGCGCTACGCTAAATGCTAATAGTATTAGTTAAAACTCAAACGTTCATTAAAATACACATGCAGGGTATTGAATTAAAGCTACACTCGTTGTGAATCCAGGCAACAAGTCAGATTTCTAAAATGTTTTACGGCGAAAACATAGTACATATTTATGTCAAACCACCACCGCAGACATAGCTCATTAGCATAGATAGTGGGGAAAAAATATGCAATCAATAAACGCAGGATTAAAATAAAAATCATTACACTAACGTTTTGAAATCTTCATCAGATGACAGTAATATAACATGTTACACAGTACATTCATTTTTTAAAAATAATCTGCAATATATATCCATAAATCTCTGTTTACAATGACACATCGTTCAAAAAATACTACTAAAATGTCAGGAGAAATGAAATAGCTCCGGCAGATAACGTCAGCTAACAAGGAATACACATCATAAACTTTGACTAAATATGCATGTTTTACATATGTATAGGAAGATACACTTCTTCTAAATGCAATCTCTGTGTTACATTTATTTTTAACGTTACAGGTTGAGTTCACTAGGCTATACTAGGAGTCGGTGCTCCAAATGTATCATTATGCCTCCTCTATCTTGGAGTCGACAGAAACCCAAAATTAACACATAAATATTCCCTTACCTTTGCTGTTCTTCCATCAAAAGACCTGGAAGGGATTATACTTACCAAAACAGCGTTTAGTTTTCAAGTCTGCGTCTTTCGGTTCTCAAAATAGCCACATTTCCGGTTGAAATGTAGGCAAAATTCAAGTGGATGCGCACCAAAACGTCGAAAATATATATTATATGTCGAGTAAACTTGTCAAACTATGTTCATAATTAAGCTTTAACATGTTATAAAGGTGTACAGCAATTGTGAGGACGAAGCGAAACACACGTCTTTTAATTGATCCTGAAGAAAAGAGAGAGCGGGAGCAGAGCGCGCATAAACGTACACTTTTTTTTTGCATGACCGAGACCTTTCGGCACGCTCAACGTCTCGTGAGCACGCAATTCACACAATGAGAAGCCCCATTGAAAGCAGGCTTCGCGCTGAACACGTACAGACTGTTCCCAGAGCGGTAGTTGTTTGGTAAGGCGTATACGATGACATCAAAGTTGGGCCAACTTTTTCCATGACAAGAGAGACTTTGGGAGAATGCATGCCCTGAGACTTCTGCTTTACATAGAGACAAAATGTAAACGGTTTTAGAAGCTTTAGAGTGTTTTCTATTCGATAATATTTTTATATGCATATATTAGCAACTTTTGACAAAAATGTATCCTGTTTTATATGGGTACCCAATTCCTCCAGAAGGGGCAGTAAACAGGGCTAGGCTTAACAG
>NW_025756373.1:0-6600 GCF_021184085.1 Oncorhynchus gorbuscha
GGAAAAACTCCTAGAAAGGCCAAAACCTAGGAAGAAACCTAGAGAGGAACCGGGCTATGTGGGGTGGCCAGTCCTCTTCTGGCTGTGCCGGGTAGAGATTATAACAGAAAATGACCAAGATGTTCAAATGTTCATAAATGACCAGCATGGTCAAATAATAATAAGGCAGAACAGTTGAAACTGGAGCAGCAGCACAGTCAGGTGGACTGGGGACAGCAAGGAGCCATCATGTCAGGTAGTCCTGGGGCACGGTCCTAGGGCTCAGGTCCTCCCGAGAGAGAAAGAAAGAGAGAATTAGAGAGCATATGTGGGGTGGCCAGTCCTCTTCTGGCTGTGCCGGAGTGGAGATTATAACAGAACGTGGCCAAGATGTTCAAATGTTCATAAATGACCAGCATGGTTGAATAATAGTAAGGCAGAACAGTTGAAACTGGAGCAGGAGCATGGCCAGGTGGACTGGGGACAGCAAGGAGTCCTCATGTCAGGTAGTCCTGGGACATGGTCCTAGGGCCCAGGCCAGTTGAAACTGGAGCAGCAGCATGGCCAGGTGGACTGGGGACAGCAAGGAGTCATCATGTCAGGTAGTCCTGGGGCATGGTTCTAGGGCTCAGGTCCTCCGAGAGAGAGAAAGAAGGAGAGAAGGGAGAGAATTAGAGAACGCACACTTAGATTTACACAGGACACCGAATAGGACAGGAGAAGTACTCCAGATAAACAAACTGACCCTAGCCCCCGACACATAAACTACTGCAGCATAAATACTGGAGGCTGAGACAGGAGGGGTCAGGAGACACTGTGGCCCCATCCGAGGACACCCCGGACAGGGCCAAACAGGAAGGATATAACCCCACCCACTTTGCCAAAGCACAGCCCCCACACCACTAGAGGAAATCTACAACCACCAACTTACCATCCTGAGACAAGGCCAGTATAGCCCACAAAGATCTCCGACACGGTACAACCCAAAGGGGGAAACCCAGACAGGCCGACCACAACAGTGAATCAACCCACCCAGGTGACGCACCCCCAGGGACGGCACGAGAGAGCCCCAGCAAGCCAGTGACTCAGCCCCCGTAACAGGGTTAGAGGCAGAGAATCCCAGTGGAAAAAGGGGAACCGGCCAGGCAGAGACAGCAAGGGCGGTTCGTTGCTCCAGAGCCTTTCCGTTCACCTTCCCACTCCTGGGCCAGACTACACTCAATCATATGACCCACTGAAGAGATGAGTCTTCAGTAAAGACTTAAAGGTTGAGACCGAGTTTGCGTCTCTGACATGGGTAGGCAGACCGTTCCATAAAAATGGAGCTCTATAGGGAGAAAGCCCTGCCTCCAGCTGTTTGCTTAGAAATTCTAGGGACAATTAGGAGGCCTGCGTCTTGTGACCGTAGCGTACGTATAGGTATGTACGGCAGGACCAAATCAGAGAGGTAGGTAGGAGCAAGCCCATGTAATGCTTTGTAGGTTAGCAGTAAAACCTTGAAATCAGCCCTTGCTTTGACAGGAAGCCAGTGTAGAGGCTAGCACTGGAGTAATATGATCAAATTTTTTGGTTCTAGTCAGGATTCTAGCAGCCGTATTTAGCACTAACTGAAGTTTATTTAGTGCTTTATCCGGGTAGCCGGAAAATAGAGCATTGCAGTAGTCTAACCTAGAAGTGACAAAAGCATGGATTAATTTTTCTGCATCATTTTTGGACAGAAAGTTTCTGATTTTTGCAATGTTACGTAGATGGAAAAAAGCTGTCCTCGAAATGGTCTTGATATGTTCTTCAAAAGAGATCAGGGTCAGAGTAACGCCGAGGTCCTTCACAGTTTTATTTGAGGCGACTGTACAACCATTAAGATTAATTGTCAGATTCAACAGAAGATCTCTTTGTTTCTTGGGACCTAGAACAAGCATCTCTGTTTTGTCCGAGTTTAATAGTAGAAAGTTTGCAGCCATCCACTTCCTTATGTCTGAAACACATGCTTCTAGCGAGGGCAATTTTGGTGCTTCACCGTGTTTCATTGAAATGTACAGCTGTGTGTCATCCGCATAGCAGTGAAAGTTTACATTATGTTTTCGAATAACATCCCCAAGAGGTAAAATATATAGTGAAAACAATAGTGGTCCTAAAACAGAACCTTGAGGAACACCGAAATGTACAGTTGATTTGTCAGAGGACAAACCATTCACAGAGACAAACTGATATCTTTCCGACAGATAAGACCTAAACCAGGCCAGAACATGTCCGTGTAGACCAATTTGGGTTTCCAATCTCTCCAAAAAGAATGTGGTGATCGATGGTATCAAAAGCAGCACTAAGGTCTAGGAGCACGAGGACAGATGCAGAGCCTCGGTCCGATGCCATCAAAATGTCATTTACCACCTTCACAAGTGCCGTCTCAGTGCTATGATGGGGTCTAAAACCAGACTGAAGCATTTCGTATACATTGTTTGTCTTCAGGAAGGCAGTGAGTTGCTGCGCAACAGCCTTCTCTAAAATCTTTGAGAGGAATGGAAGATTTGATATAGGCCGATAGTTTTTATATTTTCTGGGTCAAGGTTTGGCTTTTCAAGAGAGGCTTTATTACTGCCACTTTTAGTGAGTTTGGTACACATCCAGTGGATAGAGAGCCGTTTATTATGTTCAACATAGGAGGGCCAAGCACAGGAAGCAGCTCTTTCAGTAGTTTAGTTGGAATAGGGTCAGTATACAGCTTGAAGGTTTAGAGGCCAAGATTATTTTCATCATTGTGTCAAGAGATATAGTACTAAAACACTTGAGCGTCTCTCTTGATCCTAGGTCCTGGCAGAGTTGTGCAGACTCAGGACAACTGAGGTTTGGAGGAATACGCAGGTTTAATAATCATAATCTTTTCCTCAAAAGTTCATGAATTTAGCCACTGCTAAAGTGCAAGTCATCCTCTCTTGGGGAATGCTGCTTTAATAAGAATTTAGTTTACATTTTTAAAGTTTAAATATGATATAAAAATGACTGAAATGTAAATATACTTTCAAGATATCCAGTCAAAACCTGCACAGAGACTTATTAAATGATTAAAGTCTATCAAATTAATGATTTTCCCTCTATGCTCCCAGAGGTATGCAGTGTATGATTGAAACATTTTCTAATTTAAAGTTTCATGCTGGGAGCTTAATGCAGAGCATGTTAAACGGGGTGTTTCTGCCAGAGGAGAGGTCTCTTTGGTTATTCAGTGCGAGAACATCTGCAACGACACGTTGCGGCAAATTAAACAATGCAAAAGGCCATGATGCCACTGCAGTTAGGAGAGCTCTAAGGTGAAGGTGCTTGAAAAGAATAAAATAATATATGCATAGAATCACATTCTACTCATCTTCAGATAATAAAGATGAAGAAATGAAACTGTAAATAGTTTCTTTCTTGTTTGCTTTTTAAACTGGCAGAATGTGAGATGTGATTTCATTGACAGATGGCAACATGTACTAAGACCAACAATCAAGGATCAGGGCCTGGAGATATGTAAATGATAGTATCTGTTAGGCTAAATCTAACACAGTGCATCAACATCCTTGCTAGATTTGTATAAGTAGTTGCCTATAAAGGATAGGTTTACTCTTTTACGATGTAATGTTTAATGGTTCCCTAACCTGGAAGTCGTCTATGAGCCTGGAGAAATTGAATCCATGGTTCGGAGTTCTTACATTCTTCAGTTTTTTGATAGTGGCAACTGGGCAATTTTCCAAATGTCAAGGCAAATCAACTGAAATCAACTCAATGGCTTGGTTGAAGTTACTGTAAGGTGAATTGGCCAAAAGCTTTGTTTTGCGGTTGCACCTATCACCCACTGTTAGGCTAGCTGAAAATTATAGTGCCCGTTTTAAGAAATCTGAACCATGGATTACAGTTTCTCCTGGTTCATGGACTACTCTCAGGGTAAGGAAGCATCTAACATTAAATGTTTGATTAATCTCTGTCTTTTTGTTTTTTGGCAGAGGTTTTTTGGGAGGGGAGTGACCATTGTGATGGCAGCCAGCCACCTCCATCCTTCTGCTTTCCCCACTACAGCCAATGTGTCCCAAGTGCCATTAATATTGTACAGGTCTCGCTCATGTTTAATTCATGACAACTAAACGTTTAATTAGAAACGGGTTGTAGCTGTTTAAGCCTGTTTTACCATCCCTTCCTCTAAACCTAGACACTGACATTTGTGACATGCCAGATCCTGTTAGTTCATTATCATTCCATCTCTGTGTTTTCCTCCTCTTCATAATACACACTACAGTGATTTTGGAGTCACTGAAGGGGAGGTTGAGAGCCAATGAGGGGTAGGAAGCAGACGTCCCTGGTCCTGGTAAAATGATGCTTGTCGAGCTTAACTGATACGCAGCAGATGGGACCCAATGATACAAAGTCAAAGAAATGCAAAGCAGGTGCTGGGCTGGAGACAAGGATGGACAGACCTCTTCATGTCCACCACTTACTCAAAGTCACGTCTTAAAGACGATATCCAGGCAAATCAACCACGAAGTTGGATATCTAGAGGTTGTTTATAGATCCACATAATGTGTTTCTTGTCCTGGAATGTAGTGTTTAGTGCGAAAGTGTTATTTTTGAGCACATGGAATAGAGCTTGGCTGAAAAGAAGTGGTGGGAAGAATATACTTGTGGTTTCGTTATAAGTTATAAGTTATATGCAAGATTGGTATTGTTAGATAGTAATAGTTACATCCCCAGGGAAGGAAATTAGTGTAGCCTGCTCAACAGAGCTTTTTTGCTTAAGAGCAGAATATTTGTTTACATTTTTTTAAATTTCACCTTTATTTAACCAGGTAGGCTAGTTGAGAACAAGTTCTCATTTGCAACTGCGACCTGGCCAAGATAAAGCAAAGCAGTGTGACACATGGAGTAAACAATAAACAAACCAATAACACAATAAACAAGTCAATGACACAGTAGGAAAGAAAGTCCATATACAATGTGTGCAAAAGGCATGAGGAGGTAGGCAATTAATAGGCCATAGAAGCGAATGATTACAATTTAGCAGATTAACACTGGAGTGATAAATGAGCAGAAGATGATGTGCAAGTAGAGATACTGGTGTGCAAAAGAGCAGCAAAGTAAATCAAATAAAAACAGTATGGGGATGAGGTAGGTAGATTGGGTGGGCTATTTACAGATGGACTATGTACAGCTGCAGCGATCGGTTAGCTGCTCAAATAGTTGATGTTTAAAGTTGGTGAGGGAAATGAAAGTCTCCAACTTCAGCAATTTTTGCAATTCGTTCCAGTCACTGGCAGCAGAGAACTGGAAGGAAAGGCGGCCAAATTAGGTGTTAGCTTTGGGGATCATCAGTGAGATATACCTGCTGGAACATGTGCTACAGGTGGGTGTTGTTATCGTGACCAGTGAACTAAGATAAGGCGGAGCTTTACCTAGCATAGACTTATAGATGACCTGGAGCTAGTGAGTCTGGCGACGAATATGTAGCGAGGGCTAGCTGACTAGAGCATACAGGTCGCAGTGGTGGGTGGTATAAGGTGATTTGGTAACAAAATGGATGGCACTGTGATAGACTGCATCAATTTTGCTGAGAATTGAGAATTGAACCCTGTGGTACCCCATAGAGACTGCCAGAGGTCCGGACAACATGCCCTCCGATTTGACACACTGAACTCTGTCTGCAAAGTAGTTGGTGAACCAGGCGAGGCAGTCATTAGAAAAACCAAGGCTATTGACTCTGCCGATAAGAGTACGGTGATTGACAGAGTCGAAAGCCTTGGCCTGGTCAATGAAGACCTGAACATTTGTGCCAAATTTACACAAATAAAAAGAAAAGAGGAACAATCATGGATTACTATAAGATACATGGGACACAATCCACAATGGTAATATAATATTGTAATATTACCTTGCCTGTAAATAATTGGTAATGGGTTTATTTTAAATAGGGTCATCACAGATCTGACATTACACCTACAAAATCTGCTACAAAATCTGCTAGCAAACAGCACAGACAAGCACAGACAGCACAGACAACCTAAACACGAGACAGGGCTCACAAAAGTACACAGTAATTATAAAATCACCCTGCACTTTCTGATCGTCTCAGACATAGAACTCTGTTACCTGGTAACAGTGAGGACAGTATGCTTCCTGAAGTCTTTTATCAACTCAACATTTTGCCATTCCAGGTAAAAAAAATGGCCAACTTGCTTCACTTTTCTTGTTCTTTGTGAGGTCAAGAGAATGCTGAGGGGCCGATCAGCAGATCCCAGGGTATTTCCAGGCAGGACAGAGAACAGCTTAGTCCATCAGTGGAGAGGACAGTTGGTAAGGGGAGAGCAGGTGATTTCTCAGAGATCCCCAAAACGAATTAAAGACGTCCAATTAATGGCCCATCATGGCCAGTCAGAGGCCCTCCAGAGGGCTGTCCACTGGAAGAGCTGGATCCTGACAACATGCTCTGCACACAGACACACTTTCCTCCACTCACACCCTCATCAATCTGCAGGTCCAAATCCTCACTAGAACAACATTAGAGTCCACAACAGCATCCACAGAGCAGCCTGGTCGCCAGCATTTGGCATATTTTTAGATGTTTGTGCAAGAGTTCCACAATATGACATCTCAGGGTGT
>NW_025756374.1:2500-6599 GCF_021184085.1 Oncorhynchus gorbuscha
TATACATACATATATATACACATATATATTTACATAGATACACATATATATTTACATAGATACACATATATATTTACATAGATACACATATATATTTACATAGATACACATATATATTTACATAAATACACATATATATTTACATATATACACATATATATTTACATATATACACATATATATTTACAGATATACACATATATATTTACACATATACACATATATATTTACACATATACACATATATATTTACATATATACATATACACATATATATATACATATATATACATACATATATATATATACATATATTTTTACATATATACACATATATATTTACAGATATACACATATATATTTACACATATACACATATATATTTACACATATACACATATATATTTACATATATACATATACACATATATATATATATATACATATATATACATATATATTTACATATATACACATATATATTTACATATGCATGTTCTGAAAGGTCATTCTAACAGGAGTGGTGAGGGGTCAAATCTACTGAAAGGTCATTCTAACAGGAGTGGTGAGGGGTCAAATCTACTGAAAGGTCATTCTAACAGGAGTGGTGAGGGGTCAAATCTACTGAAAGGTCATTCTAACAGGAGTGGTGAGGGGTCAAATCTACTGAAAGATCATTCTAACAGGAGTGGTGAGGGGTCAAATCTACTGAAAGGTCATTCTAACAGGAGTGGTGAGGGGTCAAATCTACAGCAGCACAAAGATCACACTAACGACAACACAACTACTGTGTGTGAAAACATTTTTCACCTTTCAGTTAAAAAAAAATATAATAATAATTAAATGTATGACGAGACTAGTCTTCATCTCTGCAACTGTTTTGATAAACTCGTACACCAGTCAAATGTTACCACAAACTAAGAACACAGAACAAAGATCTCATATAGTCTACACATTTTTTTATTTTTTATTTTACCTTTATTTAACCAGGCAAGTCAGTTAAGAACACATTCTTATTTTCAATGACGGCCTGGGAACAGTGGGTTAACTGCCTGTTCAACGACAGATTTGTACCTTGTCAGCTCGGGGGTTTGAACTTGCGACCTTCCGGTTACTAGTCCAACGCTCTAACCACTAGGCTACCCTGCCGCCTCTACACTCTAACCACTAGGCTACCCTGCCTCCTCTACACTCTAACCACTAGGCTACCCTGCCTCCTCTACACTCTAACCACTAGGCTACCCTGCCTCCTCTACACTCTAACCACTAGGCCACCCTGCCTCCTCTACACTCTAACCACTAGGCTACCCTGCCGCCTCTACACTCTAACCACTAGGCTACCCTGCCACCTCTACACTCTAACCACTAGGCTACCTGCCACCTCTACACTCTAACCACTAGGCTACCTGCCGCCTCTACACTCTAACCACTAGGCTACCTGCCACCTCTACACTCTAACCACTAGGCTACCTGCCACCTCTACACTCTAACCACTAGGCTACCCTGCCACCTCTACCCTCTAACCACTAGGCTACCCTGCCACCCCTCCACTCTAACCACTAGGCTACACTGCCACCTCTACACTCTAACCACTAGGCTACACTGCCACCTCTACACTCTAACCACTAGGCTACCCTGCCACCTCTACACTCTAACCACTAGGCTACCCTGCCACCCCTCCACTCTAACCACTAGGCTACACTGCCACCTCTACACTCTAACCACTAGGCTACCCTGCCACCTCTACACTCTAACCACTAGGCTACCCTGCCACCTCTACACTCTAACCACTAGGCTACCCTGCCGCCTCTACACTCTAACCACTAGGCTACCCTGCCACCTCTACACTCTAACCACTAGGCTACCCTGCCACCTCTACACTCTAACCACTAGGCTACGCTGCCACCTCTACACTCTAACCACTAGGCTACCTGCCGCCTCTACACTCTAACCACTAGGCTACCCTGCCGCCTCTACACTCTAACCACTAGGCTACCCTGCCGCCTCTACACTCTAACCACTAGGCTACCCTGCCGCCTCTACACTCTAACCACTAGGCTACCCTGCCGCCGCTACACTCTAACCACTAGGCTACCCTGCCACCTCTACACTCTAACCACTAGGCTACCCTGCCTCCTCTACACTCTAACCACTAGGCTACCCTGCCGCCGCTACACTCTAACCACTAGGCTACCTGCCTCTACACTCTAACCACTAGGCTACCCTGCCACCTCTACACTCTAACCACTAGGCTACCTGCCTCCTCTACACTCTAACCACTAGGCTACCTGCCTCTACACTCTAACCACTAGGCTACCTGCCACCTCTACACTCTAACCACTAGGCTACCTGCCACCTCTACACTCTAACCACTAGGCCACCCTGCCACCTCTACACTCTAACCACTAAGCTACCCTGCCGCCTCTACACTCTAACCACTAGGCTACCCTGCCACCTCTACACTCTAACCACTAGGCTACCCTGCCTCCTCTACACTCTAACCACTAGGCTACCCTGCCACCTCTACACTCTAACCACTAGGCTACGCTGCCACCTCTACACTCTAACCACTAGGCTACGCTGCCACCTCTACACTCTAACCACTAGGCTACGCTGCCACCTCTACACTCTAACCACTAGGCTACCCTGCCACCTCTACACTCTAACCACTAGGCTACCCTGCCACCTCTACACTCTAACCACTAGGCTACCTGCCACCTCTACACTCTAACCACTAGGCTACCTGCCTCCTCTACACTCTAACCACTAGGCTACCCTGCCTCCTCTACACTCTAACCACTAGGCTACCCTGCCTCCTCTACACTCCTAACCACTAGGCTACCTGCCACCTCTACACTCTAACCACTAGGCTACCTGCCTCCTCTACACTCTAACCACTAGGCTACCTGCCGCCTCTACACTCTAACCACTAGGCTACCCTGCCGCCTCTACACTCTAACCACTAGGCTACGCTGCCTCCTCTACACTCTAACCACTAGGCTACGCTGCCTCCTCTACACTCTAACCACTAGGCTACCCTGCCGCCTCTACACTCTAACCACTAGGCTACCTGCCGCCTCTACACTCTAACCACTAGGCTACCCTGCCTCCTCTACACTCTAACCACTAGGCTACCCTGCCACCTCTACACTCTAACCACTAGGCCGCCTCCTCTACACTCTAACCACTAGGCTACCCTGCCACCTCTCCACTCTAACCACTAGGCTACCTGCCGCCTCTACACTCTAACCACTAGGCTACCCTGCCTCCTCTACACTCTAACCACTAGGCTACCCTGCCACCTCTACACTCTAACCACTAGGCCGCCTCCTCTACACTCTAACCACTAGGCTACCCTGCCACCTCTCCACTCTAACCACTAGGCTACCTGCCACCTCTCCACTCTAACCACTAGGCTACCCTGCCACCTCTACACTCTAACCACTAGGCTACCTGCCGCCTCTACACTCTAACCACTAGGCTACCTGCCTCCTCTACACTCTAACCACTAGGCTACCCTGCCACCTCTCCACTCTAACCACTAGGCTACCTGCCACCTCTACACTCTAACCACTAGGCTACCTGCCTCCTCTACACTCTAACCGCTAGGCTACCTGCCGCCTCTACACTCTAACCACTAGGCTACCCTGCCGCCCTACACTCTAACCACTAGGCTACGCTGCCTCCTCTACACTCTAACCACTAGGCTACGCTGCCTCCTCTACACTTCTAACCACTAGGCTACCCTGCCGCCTCTACACTCTAACCACTAGGCTACCTGCCGCCTCTCTACACTCTAACCACTAGGCTACCCTGCCTCCTCTACACTCTAACCACTAGGCTACCCTGCCACCTCTACACTCCTAACCACTAGGCCGCCTCCTCTACACTCTAACCACTAGGCTACCCTGCCACCTCTCCACTCTAACCACTAGGCTACCTGCCGCCTTCTACACTCTAACCACTAGGCTACCTGCCTCCTCTACACTCTCAACCACTAGGCTACCCTGCCACCTCTCCACTCTAACCACTAGGCTACCTGCCGCCTCTACACTCTAACCACTAGGCTACCTGCCTCCTCTACACTCTAACCGCTAGG
>NW_025756375.1:0-6599 GCF_021184085.1 Oncorhynchus gorbuscha
CTAGGTATTTGTAGTTATCCACGTATTCTATGTCAGAGTAGTGATGCTGGACGGCAGGCGGGTGCGGGCAGCGACAAAGCCTACTGAATGAGAATTACTATAATGCACTGGTAATAGTGGGGCTATAGCTTGTCAGTAGTGGGTGACAGACTGTTAATAGTGGGGCTATAGCTTGTCATAGTGGTGACAGACTGTTAATAGTGGGCTATAGCTTGTCATAGTGGTGACAGACTGTTAATAGTGGGCCATAGCCCTGTCATAGTGGTGACAGACTGGTAATAGTGGGCTATAGCTTGTCATAGTGGTGACAGACTGTTAATAGTGGGGCTATAGCTTGTCATAGTGGTGACAGACTGTTAATAGTGGGGGCTATAGCTTGTCATAGTGGTGACAGACTGTTTAGTGGGCTATAGCTTGTCATAGTGGTGACAGACTGGTAATAGTGGGGCTATAGCTTGTCATAGTGGTGGCAGACTGTTAATAGTGGGTATATAGAATGTCATAGTGGTGGCAGACTGTTAATAGTGGGTATATAGAATGTCATAGTGGTGACAGACTGTTAATAGTGGAATATAGCTTGTCATAGTGGTGACAGGACTGGTAATAGTGGGGCTATAGCTTGTCATAGTGGTGACAGACTGTTAATAGTGGGGGCTATAGCTTGTCATAGTGGTGACAAACTGGTAATAGTGGGGCTATAGCTTGTCATAGTGGTGACAGACTGTTAATAGTGGGGCTATAGCTTGTCATAGTGGTGACAGACTGGTAATAGTGGGGCTATAGCTTGTCATAGTGGTGACAGACTGTTAATAGTGGGGCTATAGCTTGTCATAGTGGTGACAGACTGTTAATGAGTGGGCTATAGCTTGTCATAGTGGTGACAGACTGGTAATAGTGGGGCTATAGCTTGTCATAGTGGTGGCAGACTGTTAATAGTGGGTATATAGAATGTCATAGTGGTGGCAGACTGTTAATATAGTGGGTATATAGAATGTCATAGTGGTGACAGACTGTTAATAGTGGGGCTATAGCTTGTCATAGTGGTGACAGACTGGTAATAGTGGGGCTATAGCTTGTCATAGTGGTGACAGACTGTTAATAGTGGGGCTATAGCTTGTCATAGTGGTGACAGACTGGTAATAGTGGGGCTATAGCTTGTCATAGTGGTGACAGACTGTTAATAGTGGGGCTATAGCTTGTCATAGTGGTGACAGACTGTAATAGTGGGGCTATAGCTTGTCATAGTGGTGACAGACTGTTAATAGTGGGGCTATAGCTTGTCATAGTGGTGACAGACTGCCAATAGTGGGCCAGCTTGTCATAGTGGTGACAGACTGTTAATAGTGGGTATATAGAAGGTCATAGTGGTGGTGGCAGACTGTTAATAGTGGGTATATAGAATGTCATAGTGGTGGCAGACTGTTAATAGTGGGTATATAGAAGGTCATAGTGGTGGCAGACTGTTAATAGTAGGTATATAGAAATGTCATAGTGGTGGCAGACTGTTAATAGTGGGTATATAGAATGTCATAGTGGTGACAGACTGTTAATAGTGGGGCTATAGCTTGTCATAGTGGTGGCAGACTGTTAATAGTGGGGCTATAGAATGTCATAGTGGTGACAGACTGTTAATAGTGGGTATATAGAAGGTCATAGTGGTGACAGACTGTTAATAGTGGTGACAGACTGTTAATAGTGGGGCTATAGCTTGTCATAGTGGTGACAGACTGTTAATAGTGGGGCTATAGCTTGTCATAGTGGTGACAGACTGTTAATAGTGGGGCTATAACTTGTCATAGTGGTGACAGACTGGTAATAGTGGGGCTATAGCTTGTCATAGTGGTGGCAGACTGTTAATAGTGGTATATAGAATGTCATAGTGGTGGCAGACTGTTAATAGTGCATATAGAATGTCATAGTGGTGACAGACTGTTAATAGTGGGGCTATAGCTTGTCATAGTGGTGACAGACTGGTAATAGTGGGGCTATAGCTTGTCATAGTGATGACAGACTGTTAATAGTGGGGCTATAGCTTGTCATAGTGGTGACAGACTGGCATTAGTGGGGCTATAGCTTGTCATAGTGGTGACAGACTGTTAATAGTGGGGCCATAGCTTGTCATAGTGGTGACAGACTGGTAATAGTGGGGCTATAGCTTGTCATAGTGGTGACAGACTGTTAATAGTGGGGCTATAGCTTGTCATAGTGGTGGCAGACTGTTAATAGGGCTATAGAATGTCATAGTGGTGACAGACTGTTAATAGTGGGTATATAGAAGGTCATAGTGGTGGCAGACTGTTAATAGTGGGTATATAGAATGTCATAGTGGTGGCAGACTGTTAATAGTATATAGAAAGGCATAGTGGTGGCAGACTGTTAATAGTGCGGGTATATAGAATGTCATAGTGGTGGCAGACTGTTTAATAGTGGTATATAGAATGTCATAGTGGTGACAGACTGTTACCAGTGGGCCATAGCTTGTCATAGTGGTGGCAGACTGTTAATAGTGGGGCTATAGAATGTCATAGTGGTGACAGACTGTTAATAGTGGGTATATAGAAGGTCATAGTTACATTTACATTTTACATTTAAGTCATTTAGCAGACGCTCTTATCCAGAGCGACTTACAAATTGGTGCATTCACCTTATGACATCCAGTGGGACAGTCACTTAACAATAGTGCATCTAAAACTTAGTGGGGTGAGAGGATTACTTAACCTATCCTAGGTATTCCTTAAAGAGGTAGGGTTTCAGGTGTCTCCGGAAGGTGGTGATTGACTCCGCTGTCCTGGCGTCGTGAGGAGTTTGTTCCACCATTGGGGGCCAGGGCAGCGAACAGTTTTGACTGGGCTGAGCGGGAGCTGTACTTCCTCAGTGGTAGGGAGGGCGAGCAGGCCAGGTGGATGAACGCAGTCTTGTTTGGGTGTAGGGCCTGATCAGAGCCTGGAGGTACTGAGGTGCCGTTCCCCTCACAGTCCGCAGGCAAGCACCATGGTCTTGTAGCGGATGCTGACTTCAACTGGAAGCCAGTGGAAGAACGGAGGAGCCGGGTGACGGAGAGAACTTGGGAAGGTTGAACACCAGACGGGCTGCGGCGTTCTGGATGAGTTGGCGGTTTTAATGGCACAGGCAGGAGCCCAGCCAACAGCGAGGTGCAGTAATCCAGACGGAGATGACAAGTGCCTGGATTCAGGGACCTGCGCCGCTTCCTGTGTGAGGCAGGGTCGACTCATGATGTTGTAGAGCATGAACCTACAGGAACGGGCCACCGCCTTGATGTTAGTTGAGAAAGCGACAGGGTGTTGTCAGGATCACGCCAAGGTTCTTGGCGCTCTGGGAGGAGGACACAATGGAGTTGTCAACCGTGATAAGCGAGGATCATGGAACGGGCAGTCCTTCCCCGGAAGGAAGAGCAGCTCCGTCTTGCGAGGTTCAGCTTGAGGTGGTGATCCGTCATCCACTGATATGTCTGCCAGGACATGCAGAGATGCGGTCGCCACCTGGTCATCAGAAGGGGAAAGGAGAAGATTAATTGTGTGTCGTCTGCATAGCAATGATAAGAGAGACCATGTGAGGTTATGACAGAGCCAAGTGACTTGGTGTATAGCGAGAATAGGAGAGGGCCAGAACAGAGTCCTGGGGGACACCAGTGGTGAGAGCGCGTGGTGAGGAGACAGATTCTCGCCACGCCACCTGGCAGGAGCGAACCTGTCAGGTGACTCAATCCAAGCGCCCGCGCGGAGTGCCCAACCTTCGGAGAGAGGGTGAAGGAGGATCTGATGGTTCACACAATGTCGAAGGCAGCGATAGATCTAGAAGGATGAGAGCAGAGGAGAGAGTTAGCTTTAGCAGTGCGGAGGCGCCTCCGTGATACAGAGGAGAGCAGTCTCAGTTGAATGACTAGTCTTGAAACCTGACTGATTTGGATCAGCCAGTCATTCAGAGAGAGATAGCGGAGAGCTGGCCAAGGACAGCACGTTCAAGAGTTTTGAAGAAAAGAAAGAAGGGATACTGGTCTGTAATTATTTGACTTCGGAGGGGGGATCGAGTGTAGGTTTTTCCAGAAGGGGGTGCAACTCCGCCTCCTCTTGAAGACGGAAGGACGTAGCCACAGTCAGGGGATGAGTTGATGAGCGAGGTGAGGTAAGGGAGAAGGTCTCCGGAAATGGTCTGGAGAAGAGAGGAGGGGATAGGGTCAAGCGGGCAGGTTGTTCCCAGGGCGGCCGCCGTCACAAGACGCAAGATTTCATCTGGAGAGAGAGGGGAGAAAGAGGTCAGAGCACAGGGTAGGGCAGTGTGAGCAGAACCAGCAGTGTCGTTTGACTTCAGCAAGCGAGGATCGGATGTCGCTCGACCTTCTTTCAAAATGGTTGGTGAAGTCATCTGCAGGAAGGGAGGGGGGAGGGGCGGAGGATTCAGGAGAGAGAGAAGGTGGCAAAGAGCTTCCTGGGGTTAGAGGCAGCAGCTTGGAATTTAGCGTGGTAGAAAGTGGCTTTAGCAGCAGAGACAGAGGAGGAAAATGTAGAGAGGAGGGAGTGAAAGGATGCCAGGTCCGCAGGGAGGCGAGTTTTCCTCCATTTCCGCTCGGCTGCCCGGAGCCCTGTTCTGTGAGCTCGCAATGAGTCATCGAGCCACGGAGCGGGAGGGGAGGACCGAGCCGGCCTGGAGGATAGGGGACATAGAGAGTCAAGGGATGCAGAGAGGGAGGAGAGGAGGGTTGAGGAGGCAGAATCAGGAGATAGGTGGGAGAAGGTTTGAGCGGAGGGAAGAGATGATAGGATGGAAGAGGAGAGAGTAGCGGGGGAGAGAGAGCGAAGGTTGGGACGGCGCGATACCATCCGAGTAGGGGCAGTGTGGGAGGTGTTGGATGAGAGCGAGAGGGAAAAGGATACAAGGCAGTGGTCGGAGACTTGGAGGGGAGTTGCAATGAGGTTAGTGGAAGAACAGCATCTAGTAAAGATGAGGTCGAGCGTATTGCCTGCCTTGTGAGTAGGGGGGAAGGTGAGAGGGTGAGGTCAAAAGAGGAGAGGAGTGGAAAGAAGGAGGCAGAGAGGAAAGAGTCAAAGGTAGACGTGGGGAGGTTAAAGTCGCCCAGAACTGTGAGAGGTGAGCCGTCCTCAGGAAAGGAGCTTATCAAGGCATCAAGCTCATTGATGAACTCTCCGAGGGAACCTGGAGGGCGATAAATGATAAGGATGTTAAGCTTGAAAGGGCTAGTAACTGTGACAGCATGGAATTCAAAGGAGGCGATAGACAGATGGGTAAGGGGAGAAAGAGAGAATGACCACTTGGGAGAGATGAGGATCCCGGTGCCACCACCCCGCTGACCAGACGCTCTCGGGGTGTGCGAGAACACGTGGGCGGACGAAGAGAGAGCAGTAGGAGTAGCAGTGTTGTCTGTGGTGATCCATGTTTCCGTCAGGGCCAAGAAGTCGAGGGACTGGAGGGAGGCATAGGCTGAGATGAACTCTGCCTTGTTGACCGCAGATTGGCAGTTCCAGAGGCTACCGGAGACCTGGAACTCCACGTGGGTCGTGCGCGCTGGGACCACCAAAGTAGGGTGGCCGCGGCCACGCGGTGAGGAGCGTTTGTATGGTCTGTGCAGAGAGGAGAGAACAGGGATAAACCGACACATAGTTGACAGGCTACAGAAGAGGCTACGCTAATGCAAAGGAGATTGGAATGACAAGTGGACTACACGTCTCGAATGTTCAGAAAGTTAAGCTACGTAGCAAGAATCTTATTGACTAAAATGATTAAAATGATACAGTACTGCTGAAGTAGGCTAGCTGGCAGTGGCTGCGTTGTTGACACTACACTAATCAAGTCGTTCCGTTGAGTGTAATAGTTTCTGCAGTGTTGCTATTCGGGGCTAGCAGGCTAGCTAGCAGTGTTGTTTACGTTACGTTGCGTTAAAAGAACGACAATAGATGGCTAGCGAACCTAGAAAATCGCTCTAGACTACACAATTATCTTTGATACAAAGACGGCTATGTAGCTAGCTAAGTAGCTAGCTACGATCAAACAAATCAAACCGTTGTACTGTAATGAAAATGAAGTGAAAATGTGATACAACCTGTGAATGCGACCGGGTAGTTGAGTTCTATACAGAAGACGTTGGCTAGCGTTGGCTAGCTGTTGGCTAGCTAGCAGAGTCACCTACGTTAAGGACGACAAATAGCTGGCTAGCTAACCTCGGTAAATTAAGATAATCACTCTAAGACTACACACTCTAAACCTAAACAACACAATTATCTTGGATACGATGATACGATGATACGAAGACAGCAAAGACAGCTATGTAGCTAGCTAACACTAAACTAATCAAGTCGTTCAGTTGAGTGTAACAGTTTCTCCAGTGCAGCTAATCAGTGGACGTTAGCTAGCTGGCTAGTGAAGACTACGTTAGGACGGCGAAATACGATAATTACGCAATTATCTTTGATACAAAGACGGCTATGTAGCTAGCTGAGAAGAAATTGCTAAGATAAGACAAATCAAACCGTTGTGATATAATGAAATATAATGAAAAAGTTATACTACCGTATCTACCCGTTGGAGCGACGTGCAGATGCGACCACTCGCTCCAACCGGAACCA
>NW_025756376.1:0-6598 GCF_021184085.1 Oncorhynchus gorbuscha
GGCCTGCCTTCATAGCATCAGTAGGCTGAACGAGTGATCTCCCACTGCCATGCGTCTAATAAAATTGATGACCTATGATTACGATTATCCTACCAATGGGACATTAACTTCTTGACGCTACCCATCCCTTAAGCGGGATAATTGTCATCAGCAACCGCTGAATAGCATAGTGCCACAGTCAAATAATATTATAAAAAAATATTCATGAAATGACAAGTGCAATATTGCAAAACACAGCTTAGCCTTTTGTTAATCCACCTGTCATCTCAGATTTTGAAATTGTGCTTTACAGGAAAAACATCAGGGACAGACTGATATTCTGCAAAAGGTACAGGGATGGGACTGCTGAGGAATGGGGTAAAGTCATTTTCTCTGACGAATCACCTTTCCGATTGTTTGGGGCATCCGGAATAAAGCTTGATCGGAGAAGAAAAGGTGAGCGCTACCATCAGTCCTGTGTCTTGCCAACAGTAAAGCAGCCTTAGACCTTTTATGTGTGGGGTTGCTTCTCAGCCAAGGAAGTGGGCTCACTCACAATTTTGCCTAAGAACACAGCCATGAATAAAGAATGGTAGCAACACATCCTCCGAGCGCAACTTCTCCCAACCATCCAGGAACAGTTTGGTGACGAACAATGCCTGTTCCAGCATGATGGAGCACCTTGCCATAAGGCAAAAGTGATAACTAAGTGGCTCGGGGAACAAAGCATCAATATTTTGGGTCCATGGCCAGGAAACTCTCTAGACCTTAATCCCATTGAGAACTTGTGGTCAATCCACAAATTCTGACAAAGTCCAAGCATGTATTATTCAAGAATGGGCTTCCATCAGTCAGGATATGGCCCAGAAGTTAATTGACAGCATGCCAGGGTGGATTGCAGAGGTCTTGAAAAAAGAAGGGTCAACACTGCAAATATTGACCTTTTGCATCAGCTTCATGTAATTATACTTCAGTATTCCATAGTAACATCTGACAAAAATATCTAAAGACACTGAAGCAGCAAACTTTGTGAAATTAAACTTTGCGTCATTCTCAAAAATGTTGGCCACGACTGTACTCAAAGCATGCGCAGACTAACAGTCAAGTGTATTCACTGACATTTTCAACAGTCCCCTGACCAAGTCTGTAATACCTACATGTTTTAAGCAGACCATCATAGTCCCTGTGCCCAACGACTCCGAAGGTAACCTGTGATGAGGGTCACCTTGGAGTCATGATAGGGGCTGCACCAAATTATTTATGTATTATAATAATTGATTATAATTATGTTGTATTAACTTCTTATGGGCAGGTGGAACGGTAACGTCCCACTTGGCCAACATCCGGTGAAATTGCAGAGCGTGAATTTCAAATGACAGAAATATAAATATTTAACATTCATGAATATACAAGTATTTTGCATCAAAATAAAGCTTAACTTCTTGTTAATCCAGCTGCTGTGTTAGATTTCAAAAGGCTTTATGGCGAAAGCACACCATGCGATTATTACGCCCCACATACAAAAACATGAAATACATTTTTCAACCAGGCAGGTGCGACACGTAAAGTAAGAAATAGCGATATAATAAATGCCTTAGCATTGAAGATCTTCAAAAAAAACCTCCAAAACGTCCCAGTTACATCACAAATGGTCCCTCTGTTCGATAAAGTCCTTCTTTATATCCATAAAAACTCAGTTTAGCTTCATTCAATAATCCACCGGTTTCCTCCTTCTGTCATGTATTGTATTGTCATGTCTTGTCCCTGTGCTTCCTCTTCTCTTCGTTTCCCCCTGCTGGTCGTATTAGGTTTCTTTCTCTCTCTTTATCCCTCTCTCTCTCTATCGTTCTGCTCCTGCTTCCAGCTGTTCCTCATTCTCCTAACGACCTTGTTTACTCTTTCACACCTGTCCCCTATTTTGCCCTCTGATTAAGTCTCTATTTCTCTCTGTTTCTGCTTCTGTCCTGTCGGATTTTTTTGCTTGCTGTTTGCTTTGCCTTGTTCCGGCCCAGCTGTATTCTGCCTCGTCATCAGATACTGCGTGGTGAGCAGGTGTCTCTATCCTCTACGGCCCGCGCCTACCCGAAGGGACCTGCAGTTTGTTGCCGCTAGCCCTGCAACTCTCCTCAACAACTAGAAGGGGGACTCTCCTGTTAAACTAGAGGATTTGTGTTTTCCTGTTTGACTTCCTGTAATGATTGAGGATTTATGTTTTCCCAGTTTGGACATTAAAGACTGTTTCCGTTATATCGCTTTTGGGTCCTCACTCACCTGCATAACACCTTCAAAATGCATACAAAATGAATCCCAAACGTTACCAATAAAATTATCAAACAACGTTTATAATCAAACCTCAGGTACCCTAATACATAAATAAATTATACAATTTAAGACGGAGAATAGTATGTTCATTACCGGAGAATAATAACAAAGAACGCACTTTCACCCACACGCATGGAAACACTACAGCCAAAATGGGAGCCACTTAGAAAAACTACAACTTCTTGCTCATTTTTCCAAAAACCAGCCTGAAACTCTTTCCAAAGACTGTTGACATCTAGTGGAAGCTCTAGGAACTGCAATCTGGGAGGACTTCGCCTCATAATAAACATGAAAGCCATTGGGAACAGTGGAAGGCTGAAGTTTTTTGGGGGGATGGTTTGTCCTGAGGGTTTCGCCTGCCATATCAGTTCTGTGATATTCACAGATATAATTTTAACAGTTTCAGAAACTTTAGAGTGTTTCTATCCAAATCTACCAATTATATGAATATCCTGAGTAACAGACAGTTTACTTCGGGCACGCTTTTCATCCGGACGTGAAAATAATGCCCCCAATAAGACCCTCCCCCACTACATTTATAGGGTCCTGGACCACAGATTAGCAATATATGCATTATAAGGTTTCATACTATTTCACAGTTCTTTTCTAGTCTCCACCCCCAGGTGGTGAGGGTAGGTAACAACATCTCCACCTTGCTGATCCTCAACACTGGGGCCCCACAAGGGTGCGTTCTGAGCCCTCTCCTGTACTCCCTGTTCACCCACGACTGCGTGGCCACGCACGCCTCCAACTCAATCATCAAGTTTGCGGACGACACAACAGTGGTAGGCTTGATTACCAACAATGACGAGATGGCCTACAGGGAGGAGGTGAGGGCCCTCGGAGTGTGGTGTCAGGAAAATAACCTCACACTCAACGTCAACAAAACTAAGGAGATGATTGTGGACTTCAGGAAACAGCAGAGGGAACACTCCCCTATCCACATCGATGGAACATTAGTGGAGAGGGTAGTAAGTTTTAACCTGTTAAGGATGATGCGAATTTTCACAGCTTTTTGTAAAAAATCGCGCAACATTTCAACGTCCTGCTACTCATGCCAGGAATATAGTATATGCATATGATAAGGATGTGTGTATAGAAAACACTCTGGAGTCTCTAAAACTGGTTGAATCGTGTCTGTGGCTATAACAGAACGTGTTTAGGAGTAAAAATCCCAGGGGAAAAAATATATATATATTCATGGGCCAGTCAATGTATTGTCGAAGCCGACAGACAAAAAACGAGGCCCCCATTACAATGCCTACAGCTTCCACACGATGTCACCAGTACTGGCATTTTTTGGCTGCTTTATCCTTGGTTAGATGACGTATAGGCACTTCCTTTCTTGGGGCTCACCCCAGGATGTTGTGAAATTGAAAACATGGACGATGATTTCAAGACATGCTGCTATCGAATACAGATAACCCCGTGATCAATTTTATAGATCATTAACGTTTATTAATAGCTAAAGTTGGTTTAGAAAAGTAGTTTGAAGTGATTTGTAAAAGTTTATAGGCAACTTTTGTAATTTTAAAAAGTGACGTTGCGTCTTGTAAAGGGGCATTTTCCTGGATCAGACCGGTCAGCAGCAAATTACATTTTGGGTATACAATGACGGATTTAATCGGGAAAAGACCCAATTGTGATGTTTATGGGACATATAGGAGTGCCAACAAAGAAGCTCGTCAAAGGTAATGAATGTTTTATATTTTATTTCTGCGTTTTGGGTAGCGCCGGCTACCGCAAAATGTGTTGTTTTAGGTGACGTTCCGGTATTTTGGGGGGTGCGTGCTATCAGATAATAGCTTCTCATGTTTCGCCGAAAATAATTTTACAAATCTGACTTGGTGGCTAGATTCACAACGAGTGTAGCTTTAATTCAGTACCTTGCATGTGTGTTTTAATGAAATGTTGAGTTTTATCGAAAACTGTAGGTGGTGCTCTGAAATTTCCGCTGATTGATGTTCCTGCACTGGGATTTGATTCTGCGTCATCCCTAAATTCCTCGGCATACACATCACAGACAAGCTGAATTGGTCCACCCACACAGACAGCATCGTGAAGAAGGCGCAGCAGCGCCTCTTTAACATCAGAGGCTGAAGAAATTTGGCTTGTCACCAAAAGCGCTCACAAACTTCTACAGATGCCTGGTACGGCAACTGCTCCGCCCACAACCGTAAGGCTCTCCAGAGGGTAATGAGGTCTGCACAACGCCTCACCGGGGGCAAACTACCTGCCCTCCAGGACACCTACACCATCTGATTTCACAGGAAGGCCATAAAGATCATCAAGGACAACAACCACCCGAGCCACTGCCTGTTCACCCCGCTATCATCCAGAAGGCAAGGTCAGTACAGGTGCATCAAAGCTGGGACCGAGAGACTGAAAAACAGCTTCTATCTCAAGGCCATCAGACTGTTAAACAGCCACCACTAACATTGAGTGGCTGCTGCCAACACACTGACTCAACTCCAGCCACTTTAATAATGGGAATTGCTGGGAAATATAAAATAAATCACTAGCCACTTTAAACAATGCTACCTAATATAATGTTTACATACCCTACATTATTCATCTCATATGTCTACATATATACTGTACTCTATATCATATACTGCATCTTTACGTAATACATGTATCACTAGCCACTTTAAACTATGCCACTTTGTTTACATACTCATCTCATATGTATATACTGTACTCGATACCATCTACTGCATCTTGCCTATGACGCTCTGCACCATCACTCATTCATATATCTGTATGTACATATTCTTTATCCCTTTACACTTGTGTCTATAAGGTAGTAGTTTTGGAATTGTTAGTTAGATTACTCGTTGGTTATTACTGCATTGTCGGAACTAGAAGCACAAGAATTTCACTACACTCACATTAACATCTGCTAACCATGTGTATGTGACAAATACAATTTGATTTGATTTGAAACGGTCTGAGCAGATGTGTGAGCCATTGCAGTCAAAACAGGGTGTCTGTGAGAAAGTCCCTCAAGGCGAAAAGAGACACATAGTCACAGACCCCTGCAGGGGAGTGAAGAGATACCACTGTAAGCCACATGGGAATGGAAAATGACTGAGTCCTTATACAAACAATAGTCCAGTGTTTTCTCACTGTATATGCATGGGCTTGGTCTCATGAGTAGAAGGTGTTGACTTAGGCAGTTACATCACTAGGGGTTGACTGCAAGCATATTAAAGCAACTGACATATTTTATTTTGCAGAACTTATTCTGAAACATGTGTGCTGTGTTTTTGTTGTCACCTTCTGTCACCTTCTGTCTGCAATTGCATTAATAAAGGTTTGATTGATTAGCTTAAAGAAGATATTGTCTGATTGCTGATTTCACCAATAAGCCAATGATTGACAAGAAACACCTGCCTAAATGATTACCGCCCTGTAAGCACTCACATCGGTATCCATGGGGTGCTTTGAAGGCTGGTCATGGCTCACATCAACAGCATCCTCCCGGATACCCTAGACCCACTCCAATTCGCATACAGCCCCAACAGATCCACAGATGATGCAATCTCAGTCGCACTATACACTGCCCTTTCCCACCTGGACAAAAGAAACACCTATGTTAGAATGTCGTTCATGCACAACAAAACCTTTTCCTCCTCAGGAGAATGACTCCAGTCACCCAAGTCATATAGTGTTTTCTCTCGTACCACATGGCAAGCGGCACCGGAGCGCCAAGTCTAGGACCAAAAGGCTCCTTGACAGCATCTACCCCCAAGGCATAAGACTGCTGAACAAGTAATCAAATGGCCACTGGACTATTTACATTTATTTAATTTAATTTTGAAATAGGCCATCATCACTGTCAATCGTGACTGATAATTATTCACGTTTTACATTTGAATGCCAATAATTTGATTGGCATTCAAATTTCTTTTCAGCACCATGGATTGAATCCTCACCACTGCTACACCTAGTTATCAGCGGTGCCTTGTCTGGCAGCGAAACAGTTCATTCAGCCTCATTTACTGCCTTTTAAAAAGACATAGCTGATATAGCTGACTTGCTTAAACAAATGTGTTTTCTACTGACAATTGAGATGTACAAACTATGGCATGAGGGGATGACGAGCGGATAAGAGTTAATCCGTAATTTCAATTAAGACATTAATGAGCAAGCTAGGACGGATTTAATCAATATAACTATTTTTTCAGCACTTTTGAAATGTAAAGCGACATAATTCAGAACATGGGCTGCTATTACAGTATTCTCCTGTACACCAAGTCAGAACTGTAAGATAAATAAAGGAGGCATATAAGCA
>NW_025756377.1:0-2500 GCF_021184085.1 Oncorhynchus gorbuscha
CCTAATGTTCCTAACCATATATTCTAACCATATATTCTAACCTAATATTCTAACCATATATTCTAACCATATATTCTAACCTAATATTCTGACCTAATATTCTGTCCTAAAATTCTAACCTAATATTCTAACCATATATTCTAACCTAATATTCTGACCTAATATTCTGTCCTAAAATTCTAACCTAATATTCTAACCATATATTCTAACCATATATTCTAACCATATATTCTAACCATATGTTCTAACCTAATATTCTGACCTAATATTCTGTCCTAAAATTCCAACCTAATACTCTGACCTAATACTCTAACCATATATTAATTATATTATCCTTATCCTGGAACTAGTATTGATAATACATTATTCTATTCTAACCTAATATTCTAGCCATGTACAGTATTCTAACCTTATATTCTAAACCTAATATTCTAAACCCAATATTCTAAAACCTAAAATATAAACCTAATATTCTAACCTAATATTCTGACCATGTGCAGTAATTCTAACCTTATATTCTAACCCAATATTCTAACCCTAATATTCTGACCTAATATTCCCAGCCATATATTCTAACCATATATTCTAACCTAATATTCCCAACCTAATATTCAAACCTAATATTCTAACCTAATATTCTAACCTAATATTCTCTAACCATAATATTCTAACCTAATATTCTAACCATATATTCTAACCAAATATTCTAACCTAATATTCTAACCATATATTCTAATTGAATATTTAAACCAAATATTCTGACACAAATATTCTGACCTAATATTCTAACTAATTTTCTAACAATATATTCTAAGCTAATTTTCTAACCTAATATTCTAACCATATATTCTAACCTAATATTCTAACCTAATGTTCTAATCTAATATTCTATCTTAATATTCTAACCTAATGTTCTAACCTAATGTTCTAACCTAATATTCTAACCATATATTCTAACTGAATATTTAAACCAAATATTCTGACACAAATATTCTAACCTAATATTCAACCCTAATATTCTAACCATATATTCTAACCATATATTCTAACCTAATATTCAACCCTAATATTCTAACCATATATTAACCTAATCCTAATATTCTAACCTAATATTCAACCCTAATATTCTAACCATATATTCTAACCATATATTCTAACCATATATTCTAACCTAATATTCTAACCTAATATTCAACCCTAATATTCTAACCATATATTCTAACCATATATTCTAACCTAATATTCAACCCTAATATTCTAACCATATATTCTAACCATATATTCAATCCTAATATTCTAACCATATATTCTAACCTAATATTCAACCCTAATATTCTAACCTAATATTCAACCCTAATATTCTAACCTAATATTCTAACCATATATTCTAACCATATATTCTAACCATATATTCTAACCATATATTCTAACCTAATATTCTAACCTAATATTCAAACCTAATATTCTAACCTAATATTCTAACTATATATTCTAACCATATATTCTAACTGAATATTTAAACCAAATATTCTGACACAAATATTCTAACCTAATATTCAACCCTAATATTCTAACCATATATTCTAACCATATATTCTAACCATATATTCTAACCATATATTCTAACCTAATATTCTAACCATATATTCTAACCATATATTCAACCCTAATATTCAACCCTAATATTCTAACCATATATTCTAACCATATATTCTAACCATATATTCTAACCTAATATTCAACCCTAATATTCTAACCATATATTCTAACCATATATTCTAACCATATATTCTAATCATATATTCTAACCTAATATTCTAACCTAATATTCTAACCTTATATTCAACCCTAATATTCTAACCTAATATTCTAACCTAATATTCTAACCTAATATTCTAACCATATATTCTAACCATATATTCTAACCTAATATTCTAACCTAATATTCAACCCTAATATTCTAACCTAATATTCTAACCTAATATTCTAACCTAATATTCTAACCTAATATTCTAACCATATATTCTAACCATATATTCTAACCTAATATTCAACCCTAATATTCTAACCATATATTCTAACCATATATTCTAACCTAATATTCTAACCTAATATTCAACCCTAATATTCTAACCTAATATTCTAACCTAATATTCTAACCTAATATTCTAACCATATATTCTAACCATATATTCTAACCTAATATTCAACCCTAATATTCAACCCTAATATTCTAACCATATATTCTAACCATATATTCTAACCATATATTCTAACCATATATTCTAACCATATATTCTAACCATATATTCTAACCATATATTCTAACCATATATTCAACCCTAATATTCTAACCTAATATTCTAACCTAATATTCCTTCAGAAATGGCTGTAGATATATTGATTGTTCTGTCCATGGGATATAGGGAGGATCTTCTCTGCTCTCACTTTCTGAACTGGTTGATTAGATGTGTGTGACAGCTTAATTTGACAGCCACAG
>NW_025756378.1:0-6591 GCF_021184085.1 Oncorhynchus gorbuscha
GTTTGTTTATCTGGAGTACTTCTCCTGTCCTATTCGGTGTCCTGTGTAAATCTAAGTGTGCGTTCTCTAATTCTCTCCTTCTCTCTTTCTTTCTCTCTCTCGGAGGACCTGAGCCCTAGAACCATGCCCCAGGACTACCTGACATGATGACTCCTTGCTGTCCCCAGTCCACCTGGCCATGCTGCTGCTCCAGTTTCAACTGGCCTGGGCCCTAGGACCATGTCCCAGGACTACCTGACATGAGGACTCCTTGCTGTCCCCAGTCCACCTGGCCATGCTCCTGCTCCAGTTTCAACTGTTCTGCCTTACTATTATTCAACCATGCTGGTCATTTATGAACATTTGAACATCTTGGCCACGTTCTGTTATAATCTCCACCTGGCACAGCCAGAAGAGGACTGGCCACCCCACATATGCTCTCTCTAATTCTCTCTTTCTTTCTCTCTCTCAGAGGACCTGAGCCCTAGGACCGTGCCCTAGGACTACCTGACATGATGGCTCCTTGCTGTCCCCAGTCCATCTGACTGTGCTGCTGCTCCAGTTTCAACTGTTCTGCCTTATTATTATTTGACCATGCTGGTCATTTATGAACATTTGAACATCTTGGTCATGTTCTGTTATAATCTCTACCCGGCACAGCCAGAAGAGGACTGGCCACCCCACATAGCCCGGTTCCTCTCTAGGTTTCTTCCTAGGTTTTGGCCTTTCTAGGGAGTTTTTCCTAGCCACCGTGCTTTTACACCTGCATTGTTTGCTGTTTGGGGTTTTAGGCTGGGTTTCTGTACAGCACTTTGAGATATCAGCTGATGTACGAAGGGCTATATAAATAAATTTGATTTGATTTGATTTGTACATATATATATACACACACAGTACAGGTCATGACAATACATACCTGTACATATATATATATACACACACACAGTACAGGTCATGACAATACATACCTGTACATATATATATACACACAGTACAGGTCATGACAATACATACCTGTACATATATATATATACACACAGTACAGGTCATGACAATACATACCTGTACATATATATATACACACACAGTACAGGTCATGACAATACATACCTGTACATATATATATATACACACACACAGTACAGGTCATGACAATACATACCTGTACGTATATACACACAGTACAGGTCATGACAATACATACCTGTACATATATATATATATACACACAGTACAGATCATGACAAATACATACCTGTACATATATATATACACACACACAGTACCTGAGTCCTTGACAATACATACCTGTACATATATATATATACACACAGTACAGGTCATGACAATGCAACACCATGCGTAATATTACACACAGTACAGGTCAACGACAATACATACCTGTGCATATATATATATATATACACACAGTACAAAGTCAACGATAATGCAACCTGTACATATATATATATACACACAATTACAGATCATGACAATACATACCTGTACATATATATATATATATATATATATATATATATATATATATATATATATATATATATATATATATATATATACACACAGTACAGGTCATGACAATACATACCTGTACATATATATATATATACACAGTACAGGTCATGACAATACATACCTGTACATATATATATATACACACAGTACAGGTCATGACAATACATACCTGTACATATATATAGTCATGACAATACATACCTGTACATATATATACAGTACAGATCATGACAATACATACCTGTACATATATATATACATACGCACAGTACAGGTCATGACAATACATACCTGTACATATATATACACACAGTACAGAGTCATGACAATACATACCTGTACATATATATATATACACACAGTACAGGTCATGAAAATACATACCTGTACATATATACACACAGTACAGGTCATGACAATACATACCTGTACATATATATATATACACCAGTACAGGTCATGACAAACACATACCTGTACACATATATATATATATATGTGCATATATAGTACAGTATCATGACAATACATACCCTGTACATATATATATACATACACACAGTACATATCATGACAATACATACCTGTAATATATACACACAGTACAGGTCATGACAATACATACCTGTACATATATATATATACACACAGTACAGGTCATGACAATACATACCTGTACATATATATATATATATATACACAGTACAGGTCATGACAATACATACCTGTACATATATATATATATATACGCACAGTACAGGTCATGACAATACATACCTGTACATATATATACACACAGTACAGGTCATGGCAATACATACCTGTACATATATATATATATACACACACATTACAGGTCATGACAATACATACCTGTACATATATATATATACACACACAGTACAGGTCATGACAATACATACCTGTACATACATATATACACACACAGTACAGGTCATGACAATACATACCTGTATATATATATATATACACACAGTACAGGTCATGAAAATACATACCTGTACATATATATATATATATATATATATATACACACACAGTACAGGTCATGACAATACATACCTGTACATATATATATATACACACACAGTACAGGTCATGACAATACATACCTGTACATATCATATATATACACACACAGTACAGGTCATGACAATACATACCTGTACATATATATATACACACAGTACAGGTCATGACAATACATACCTGTACATATATATATACACACACAGTACAGGTCATGACAATACATACCTGTACATATATATACACATTACAGGTCATGACAATACATGCCTGTACATATATATATACACACACAGTACAAGTCATGACAATACATACCTGTACATATATATATACACACAGTACAGGTCATGACAATACATACCTGTACATATATATATATATATATACACACAGTACAGGTCATGAAAATACATACCTGTACATATATATATATATATATATGACAATACATGCCTGTACATATATATATATACACACACAGTACAGGTCATGACAATACATACCTGTACATATATATATACACACACAGTACAGGTCATGACAATACATACCTGTGCATATATATATATACACACAGTACAGGTCATGACAATACATACCTGTACATATATATATATACACACATTACAGGTCATGACAATACATACCTGTACATATATATATATACACACACAGTACAGGTCATGACAATACATACCTGTACATATATATATATATACACACACAGTACAGGTCATGACAATACATACCTGTGCATATATATATATACACACAGTACAGGTCATGAAAATACATACCTGTACATATATATATATATATATATACACACAGTACAGTCATGATAATACATACCTGTACATATATATATATACATACACACAGTACAGGTCATGACAATACATACCTGTACATATATACACACAGTACAGGTCATGACAATACATACCTGTACATATATATATACACACACAGTACAGGTCATGACAATACATACCTGTACATATATATATATATATATATATATATATATACACACACAGTACAGGTCATGACAATACATACCTGTGCATATATATACACACACAGTACAGGTCATGACAATGCAGCACTGTACATATTACAGTACAGGTCATGACAATGCCTTTGTACATATATATATACACACAGTACAGGTCATGACAATACATACCCTGTACATATATATATATACACACACAGTACAGGTCATGACAATACAACCTGTACATATATATATACACACAGTACAGGTCATGACAATACATACCTGTGCATATATATATATATACACACACAGTACAGTCATGACAATACATACCTGTACATATATATATACACACAGTACAGGTCATGACAATACATATGTACATATATATATATATATATATATATACACACACAGTACAGGTCATGACAATACATACCTGTACATATATATATATATACACACAGTACAGGTCATGACAATACATACCTGTACATATATACACACAGTACAGGTCATGACAATACATACCTGTACATATATACACACAGTACAGGTCATGACAATACATACCTGTACATATATATATACATACACACACAGTACAGGTCATGACAATACATGCCTGTACATATATACACACAGTACAGGTCATGACAATACATACCTGTACATATATATATACACAGTACAGGTCATGACAATACATACCTGTACATATATATACACACATATCTACAGTCATGATCAATACATACCTGTACATATATATATATATACACTCAGTACAGGTCATGAAAATACATACCTGTACATATATATATATATACACATTACAGGTCATGACAATACATACCTGTACATATATATACATACACACAGTACAGGTCATGACAATACATACCTGTACATATATACACACACAGTACAGGTCATGACAATACATACCTGTACATATATATATATACACACACAGTACAGGTCATGACAATACATACCTGTACATATATATATATATATATATATACACACAGTACAGGTCATGACAATACATACCTGTGCATATATATACATACACACAGTACAGGTCATGAAAATACATACCTGTACATATATACACACATTACAGGTCATGACAATACATACCTGTACATACATACACACACAGTACAGTTCATGACAATACCTGTACATATATATATACACACAGTACAGGTCATGACAATACATACCTGTACATATATATACACACAGTACAGTTCATGACAATACATACCTGTACATATATATATATACACTCAGTACAGGTCATGACAATACATACCTGTACATATATATACACACAGTACAGGTGTGACATGAAATACATACCTGTACATATATATATATACACAGTACAGGTCATGACAATACATACCTGTACAGTCATGACAATACATACCTGTACATATATATATATATATATATATATATATATATACCTCAGTACAGGTCATGACAATACATACCTGTACATATATATATACACAGTACAGGTCATATATGCATGCCTGTACATATATATATACACAAATTACAGGTCATGACACACCTGTACATATATATATACATACAGTACAGGTCATGACAATACATACCTGTACATATATATACACTCAGTACAGGTCATGACAATACATACCTGTACATATATATACACAGTACAGGTCATGACAATACATACCTGTACATATATTTACTACTGTTCAAAGTTTGGGGTCACTTAGAAATCTCTTGTTTTTTGAAAGAAAAGCATGTTTTTGTCCATTAAAAATACGATAAATTTGATTCAGAAATACAGTGTAGACATTTGTGACAACCTGTGATGAAGTGGATTATAAGTGAAATAAGTAAATAATATTATTAGTGAAATGTCTGTAAACAATTGTTGGAAAGATGACTTGTGTCATGCACAAAGTAGATGTCCTAACCGACTTGCCAAAACTATAGTTTGTTAACAAGAAATTTGTGGAGTGTTTGAAAAGCAGGTTTAATGACTCCAACCTACTTGTATGTAAACTTCCCACTTCAACTATATATATATGTATGTGTGTGTGTGTGTGTGTGTGTGTGTGTGTGTGTGTGTGTGTGTGTGTGTGTGTGTGTGTGTGTGTGTGTGTGTGTGTGTGTGTGTGTGTGTGTGTGTGTGTGTGTGTGTGTGTGTGTGTGTGTGTGTGTGTGTGTGTGTGTGTGTGTGTGTGTTGTATATAGACAACAAGGCAAAGAAGCATCAGGCAAAGAATGCATAACTATGAGGATATAGAAAGACCTTTAGGGCATTGGCATATCTATCAGGAGTATTATCCAATCAGACAGTGACATATGGCCTAAGGTCCAGCCCCTGGCCTGTCAATTAAGAGCTGTATCCAATCAGACAGTGACATATGGCCTAAGGTCCAGCCCCTGGCCTGTCAATTAAGAGTTCTATCCAATCAGACAGTGACATACGGCCTTAGGTCCAGCCCCTGGCCTGTCAATTAAGAGTTTTATCCAATCAGACAGTGACGCAATGCCAAGGTAAAGGCCTGTGTCTTCATAGATCACTGATACGTTTCGTATTTCCATTTAGTCAATCGCTGTGCGCTTTACCGCAATGAATTATGTATGCAGTCGTCTCTCTTGTCTCGCCACAGCATCACTGTTTAAGATTCAGAGCATCATTATGGGAAGTGTCTCGAGTTCATTTCTTACTTTTTATATTCAGTGGTAATGAAATGAAGGTCTCGCATTTACATTTTAGTCATTTAACAGACGCACTTATCCAGAGTGACTTACGGGAACAATTAGGGTTTAGTGCCTTGCTCAAGGGCAATTCGGCATATTTTTCACCTATTTGGCTCTAGGATTTGAACGAGCAACCATTCGGTTAATGGCCCAATGGTCTGAACTGCTAGGCTTCCTTCTGCCCATATTCATACACTGTATTCTATTCTATTCTACTGTATTCTATTCTATTCTACTGTATTCTATTCTATACTATT
>NW_025756379.1:0-6590 GCF_021184085.1 Oncorhynchus gorbuscha
ATCATCTCTCTTCTTCTTCTTTCTTTACTAGAGCGCTCCACTGCTTTCTGTATCATCTCTCTTCTTCTTCTGTCTTTAGTAGACGCTCCACTGCTTTCTGCATCACCTCTCTTCTTCTTCTTTCTTTACTAGACGCTCCACTGCTTTCTGCATCATCTCTCTTCTTCTTCTTTCTTTACTAGACGCTCCACTGCTTTCTGCATCATCTCTCTTCTTCTTCTTTCTTTACTAGACGCTCCACTGCTTTCTGCATCATCTCTCTTCTTCTTCTTTCTTTACTAGACGCTCCACTGCTTTCTGTATCATCTCTCTTCTTCTTCTTTCTTTACTAGACGCTCCACTGCTTTCTGCATCATCTCTCTTCTTCTTCTTTCTTCACTAGACGCTCCCACTGCTTTCTGTATCATCTCTCTTCTTCTTCTTTCTTTACTAGACGCTCCACTGCTTTCTGTATCATCTCTCTTCTTCTTCTTTCTTTACTAGACGCTCCACTGCTTTCTGTATCATCTCTCTTCTTCTTCTTTCTTTACTAGACGCTCCACTGCTTTCTGTATCATCTCTCTTCTTCTTCTTTCTTTACTAGACGCTCCACTGCTTTCTGCATCATCTCTCTTCTTCTTCTTTCTTTACTAGACGCTCCACTGCTTTCTGTATCATCTCTCTTCTTCTTCTTTCTTTACTAGACGCTCCACTGCTTTCTGTATCATCTCTCTTCTTCTTCTTTCTTTACTAGACGCTCCACTGCTTTCTGCATCATCTCTCTTCTTCTTCTTTCTTTACTAGACGCTCCACTGCTTTCTGCATCATCTCTCTTCTTCTTCTTTCTTTACTAGACGCTCCACTGCTTTCTGCATCATCTCTCTTCTTCTTCTTTCTTTACTAGACGCTCCACTGCTTTCTGCATCATCTCTCTTCTTCTTCTTTCTTTACTAGACGCTCCACTGCTTTCTGCATCATCTCTCTTCTTCTTCTTTCTTTACTAGACGCTCCACTGCTTTCTGCATCATCTCTCTTCTTCTTCTTTCTTTACTAGACGCTCCACTGCTTTCTGCATCATCTCTCTTCTTCTTCTTTCTTTACTAGACGCTCCACTGCTTTCTGCATCATCTCTCTTCTTCTTCTTTCTTTACTAGACGCTCCACTGCTTTCTGCATCATCTCTCTTCTTCTTCTTTCTTTACTAGACGCTCCACTGCTTTCTGCATCATCTCTCTTCTTCTTCTTTCTTTACTAGACGCTCCACTGCTTTCTGCATCATCTCTCTTCTTCTTCTTTCTTTACTAGACGCTCCACTGCTTTCTGCATCATCTCTCTTCTTCTTCTTTCTTTACTAGACGCTCCACTGCTTTCTGCATCATCTCTCTTCTTCTTCTTTCTTTACTAGACGCTCCACTGCTTTCTGCATCATCTCTCTTCTTCTTCTTTCTTTACTAGACGCTCCACTGCTTTCTGCATCATCTCTCTTCTTCTTCTTTCTTTACTAGACGCTCCACTGCTTTCTGCATCATCTCTCTTCTTCTTCTTTCTTTACTAGACGCTCCACTGCTTTCTGCATCATCTCTCTTCTTCTTTCTTTACTAGACGCTCCACTGCTTTCTGCATCATCTCTCTTCTTCTGTCTTTACTAGACGCTCCACTGCTTTCTGCATCATCTCTCTTCTTCTTCTTTCTTTACTAGACGCTCCACTGCTTTCTGCATCATCTCTCTTCTTCTTCTGTCTTTACTAGACGCTCCACTGCTTTCTGCATCATCTCTCTTCTTCTTCTTTCTTTACTAGACGCTCCACTGCTTTCTGCATCATCTCTCTTCTTCTTCTTTCTTTACTAGACGCTCCACTGCTTTCTGTATCATCTCTCTTCTTCTTCTTTCTTTACTAGACGCTCCACTGCTTTCTGCATCATCTCTCTTCTTCTTCTTTCTTTACTAGACGCTCCACTGCTTTCTGCATCATCTCTCTTCTTCTTCTTTCTTTACTAGACGGCTCCACTGCTTTCTGCATCATCTCTCTTCTTCTTCTTTCTTTACTAGACGCTCCACTGCTTTCTGTATCATCTCTCTTCTTCTTCTTTCTTTACTAGACGCTCCACTGCTTTCTGCATCATCTCTCTTCTTCTTCTTTCTTTACTAGACGCTCCACTGCTTTCTGCATCATCTCTCTTCTTCTTCTTTCTTTACTAGACGCTCCACTGCTTTCTGTATCATCTCTCTTCTTCTTCTTTCTTTACTAGACGCTCCACTGCTTTCTGCATCATCTCTCTTCTTCTTCTTTCTTTACTAGACGCTCCACTGCTTTCTGCATCATCTCTCTTCTTCTTCTTTCTTTACTAGACGCTCCACTGCTTTCTGCATCATCTCTCTTCTTCTTCTTTCTTTACTAGACGCTCCACTGCTTTCTGCATCACTCTCTTCTTCTTCTTTCTTTACTAGACGCTCCACTGCTTTCTGCATCATCTCTCTTCTTCTTCTTTCTTTACTAGACGCTCCACTGCTTTCTATCAATCATCTCTCTTCTTCTTCTTTCTTTATAGGCATCTGCTTTCTGTATCATCTCTCTTCTTCTTCTTTCTTTACTAGGCAGCTCCACTGCTTTCTGTATCATCTCTCTTCTTCTTCTTTCTTTACTAAGGCCGGCTCCATAGCACAACCATCATCTCTCTTCTTCTTCTTTCTTTACTAAGACGCTCCACTGCTTTCTGCATCATCTCTCCTTTCTTCTTCTGTCTTTACTAGGACGCTCCACTGCTTTCTGCATCATCTCTCTTCTTCTTCTTTTAAGTCATTTACTAGACGCTCCACTGCGACTTCTGCATTCACCTTCTCTCTGCCACTTCTTCTAGTGCTTCTTTCTTTACTAGGGGGTGAGACTGATTTCTTTATCCTCTTCTTCTTCTTTCCTTAAGAGGTCATCTTTCAGGTGTCTCCGGAAGGTCTTTCTTTACTAGACGCTCCACTGCTTTCTGCATCAGTCTTGTTCCACCATTTTTAGCCAGAGCTTCCACTGTTTCTGCATCATCTCTTCTTCTTCTTTTCTTTACTTCGCTCACTGGTCTGCATCATCTCTCTTCTTCTTCTTTCTTCACTAGGCGCTCCACTGCTTTCTGCATCATCTCTCTTCTTCTTCTGTCTTTACTAGATCAGCTCCACTGCTTTCTGCATCATCTCTCTTCTTCTTCTTTCTTTACTAGGACGCTCCACTGCTTTCTGCATCATCTCTCTTCTTCTTCTTTCTTTACTAGACGCTCCACTGCTTTCTGCATCATCTCTCTTCTTCTTCTTTTCTTTACTAGGCGGGCTCCACTGCTTTCTGCATCATCTCTCTTCTTCTTTCTTTACTAGACCCTCCACTGCTTTCTGCATCATCTCTCTTCTTCTGTCTTTACTAGACGCTCCACTGCTTTCTGCATCATCTCTCTTCTTCTTCTTTCTTTACTAGACGGCTCCACTGCTTTCTGCATCATCTCTCTTCTTCTTCTGTCTTTACTAGACGGCTCCACTGCTTTCTGCATCATCTCTCTTCTTCTTCTTTCTTTACTAGAGGAGCTCCACTGCTTTCTGCATCGTCTCTCTTCCTCCTGTCTTTCCACTACAGACCGTTCCTGTCCTTGACCCTCATCCTCCTGCTCCTATACCATCTCAACTGACACCCATATTGTTCTCATTCAGCTGTTGCTTCACCAACTTTCCCCTGTTTCCTCCATTTTCGTCCTCACTACTCGGAGCCATTTTCTGACCTCTTCCCGCTGCCAACTAAGATTTTGTCCCCCAAGGGAAATTAGTTAATGAAGTGCCTGGTTGCAGGACAATTCAATGGAATTGTTGAACTGACAAATCACCACACGTAGAGCACTAGGGGTGATGTGTTATAACCTGTTATTACACTTTGGCTATTGACATAACTGACCGTAGCCTGCTAGAGATTGTGACGTTTTATTCCTATTAAGGCATATCTGTAAAATAGAACGAATAGTTTATATCTTCAGACTGTGTTCATTATGTTTAGTAGAGGTGCTGGTAGTGTTTTCATTATGTTAGTAGTGGTGCTGGTACTGTTTCATTATGTTAGTAGAGGTGCTGGTACTGTTTTCATTATGTTAGTAGAAGGTGCTGGTACTGTTTTCATTATGTTAGTAGGGGTGCTGGTACTGTTTTCATTATGTTAGTAGTGGTGCTGGTACTGTTTTCATTATGTTAGTAGAGGTGCTGGTACTGTTTTCATTATGTTAGTAGTGGTGCTGGGTACTGTTTCATTATGTTAGTAGTGGTGCTGGTACTGTTTTTCATTATGTTAGTAGGGGTGCTGGTACTGCTTTCATTATGTTAGTAATTAGGTGCTGGTACTGTTTTCATTATGCTAGTAGTGGTGCTGGTACTATTTTCATTATGTTAGTAGTGGTGCTGGTACTGTTTTCATTATGCTAGTAGTGGTGCTGGTACTTTTTCTACATTATGTTAGTAGTGGTGCTGGTTCTGTTTTCATTATGTTAGTAGTGGTGCTGGTACTGTTTTCATTATGTTAGTAGTGGTGCTGGTACTGTTTTTCATTATGTTAGTAGTGGTGCTGGTCCTGTTTTCATTATGTTAGTAGTGGTTGGTACTGTTTTCATTGTTAGTAGTGGTGCTGGTACTGTTTTCATTATGTTAGTAGTGGTGCTGGTCCTGTGTTTTGTCCACTGGGTGTCATCAGAGTGTTAATAATGTATTTTTGTCTGCAGCAGAGTGTTAAGACATGGTTTCCCAACTCGGTCCTGGGCCCCATCATGGCATTGTAAGCACTAAGCACCATGCTCTACCAGCTGAGCAAGAGGACTCCTCTAGGTCCTACCAGTTGTAGTTCATGGAGTTGAGCTTAAGCGGACTCCTCTAGGTCCTACCAGTTTTAGTTCATGAAGTTGAGCTTCGAGCTAGAGGACTCCTCTAGGTCCTTGCAGTTGTAGTTCATGGAGTTGAGCTTAAAGCTAGAGGACTCCTCTATGTCCTTGCAGTTGCAGTTCATGGAGTTGAGCTTAAAGCTAGAGGAGGTCCTCTAGGTCCTACCCGTTTTAGTTAATGGAGTTGAGCTTCGAGCTAGAGGACTCCTCTAGGTCCTTGCAGTTGTAGTTCATGGAGTTGAGCTTCGGCTAGAGGACTCCTCTAGGTCCTACCAGTTTTAGTTCATGGAGTTGAGCTTCGAGCTAGAGGACTCCTCTAGGTCCTACCAGTTTTAGTTCATGGAGTTGAGCTTCGAGCTAGAGGACTCCTCTAGGTCCTACCAGTTTTAGTTCATGGAGTTGAGCTTGCTAGAGGACTCCTCTAGGTCCTTGCAGGTTTAGTTCATGGAGTTGAGCTTCGAGCTAGAGGACTCCTCTAGGTCCTACCAGTTTTAGTTCATGAGTTGAGCTTAAAGAGCTAGAGGACTCCTCTAGGTCCTACCAGTTTTAGTTCATGGAGTTGAGCTTCGAGCTAGAGGACTCCTCTAGGTCCTACCAGTTTTAGTTCATGGAGTTGAGCTTAAAGCCAGAGGACCTCTAGGTCCTACCCGTTTTTAGTTAATGGAGTTGAGCTTCGAGCTAGAGGACTCCTCTAGGTCCTTGCAGTTGTAGTTCATGGAGTTGAGCTTCGAGCTAGAGGACTCCTCTAGGTCCTACCAGTTTTAGTTCATGGAGTTGAGCTTGAGCTAGAGGACTCCTCTAGGTCCTACCAGTTTAGTTCATGGAGTTGAGCTGAGCTAGGAGGACTCCTCTAGGTCCTACCAGTTTTAGTTCATGGAGTTGAGCTTAAAGCTAGAGGACTCCTCTAGTCCTGCAGTTTTAGTTCATGGAGTTGAGCCTCAGCGCTAGAGGACTCCTCTAGGTCCCTACCAGTTTTAGTTCATGGAGTTGAGCTTAAAGCTAGAGGACTCCTCTAGGTCCTACCAGTTTTAGTTCATGGAGTTGAGCTTGAGCTAGAGGACTCCTCTAGGTCCTACCAGTTTTAGTTCCTTAGAGGCAGGTCCTACCAGTTTTAGTTCATGGAGTTGAGCTTCGGGCTAGAGGACTCCTCTAGGTCCTACCAGTTTTAGTTCATGGAGTTGAGCTTAAAGCTAGAGGACTCCTCTAGGTCCTACCAGTTTTAGTTCATGGAGTTGAGCTTGAGCCAGAGGACCCTCTAGGTCCTACCAGTTTAGTTCATGGAGTTGAGCTTAAAGCTAGAGGACTCTCTAGGGTCCTACCAGTTTTAGTTAATGGAGTTGAGCTTAAAGCTAGAGGACTCCTCTAGGTCCTTGCAGTTGTAGTTCATGGAGTTGAGCTGGAAGCTGTGGAGGACTCCTAGTCCTACCCATGAAGTTAATGGAGTTGAGCTTGAGCTAGAGGACTCCTCTAGGTCCTTGCAGTTGTAGTTCATGGAGTTGGAAGCCGAGCTAGAGTGACTTCTCTAGGTCCTACCAGTTTTAGTTCATGGAGTTGAGCTTCGAGCTAGAGGACTCCTCTAGGTCCTACCAGTTTTAGTTCATGGAGTTGAGCTTCGAGCTAGAGGACTCCTCTAGGTCCTACCAGTTTTAGTTCATGGAGTTGAGCTTCGAGCTAGAGGACTCCTCTAGGTCCTTGCAGGTTTAGTTCATGGAGTTGAGCTTC
>NW_025756380.1:0-6590 GCF_021184085.1 Oncorhynchus gorbuscha
CCGAATATTTATCGGACTGAACATTTAAAAGATAATCTGTGAATCCATCCTAATGAAGCTTTTTGAAGGTGAGTTCGTGAAAAAAATATTAGATTTGAATGCGGGAATTGTTTGAATATTATGGATATTATTGTAATATTAAACATGAGTTATATGTGTTTGATGACACCGATTTTTTTTATGTCAAATGCCCATATTCTTGTAATTAAAAAAATGTATATATATCGTATAACATGTTAATATTATCTAACGTTCGCAGGATATCCAGAGGCTACCGGGCATAATTGATTGGGAACCGACAGCGTTAGACAGGGATTCTCAGAAGCAAACTGCGGTCTTTTACAAAGCCCTTCACACTACTAAGTCCCAAAAAATAAAATCCATAATAATATTTATACATTAAAAACAAAAAGCGTGCACCCTATTTTAAAAGCTATATTTGTGTTCACAGCGACAGCCAACAAACAGGGGTACATGCAGCATTAGGGACTTGGTAAGAGCAGATGAAACAGATGCCATTCTCATGTTTTTGTACTAACGGCCTTACCCAACTCCAAACACCAGGCATCAGTCTCAGGACAAATAAAGCGAGAATTGGTGAATCCTTCCTTCCTCATGGAACTTTTTGAAGGGGAGTTGAATATTCAAGGTGATGTTTGTATATAGATATTTATTATTTAAGAATGCTAGGTATTAATTCTAGGCATTTACATGTATGTTTAAAAAAAATGAAGGCTAACCATTGTTTTTCTTCTTACTGTTTGTAAACAATAGCTTCGACCCTCTTAGGGTCTACTTGACCAGCTTATTGATTAGAAAGTATGATTAGAAACCAAGGCCAACTATATTCAATCTGTGATTAGAAACGATAATTAGAAGCTATGACAAAAACTATGATAATAAACGATGAACAACTATGAAGACAGGGCTGTGTGTGCGTGAATGATGATCTATTATTTAAGTGTAGAATATTACTCTCTCTCTCTCTCTCTCTCTCTCTCTCTCTCTCTCTCTCTCTCTCTCTCTCTCTCTCTCTCTCTCTCTCTCTCTCTCTCTCTCTCTCTCTCTAAATGTATAACCTTTCACTCAATGTACACCAAAGTATCAAATATTTAACAACGTTTCCACATCAGGTGTTGCAACAATTATGAAAGACAATGACCTCCAAATTTAGGCAATTATCAACATAATGTGTTACATAGTGTGCAGCTGTGATAACTTTAGGTAATATATTCTCTATCCCTCTCAGGCTATGAAAAGACAAAAGATAGGACGTTGACTCCTGAGTGTTGAACTTATGCCCACTCTACAGCAACCCTGGTTGTTATATGACCCTGAGGGTCATCTACGAGCAGATTGGACCATCTAGAAAAAAGGGGCACATGTGCTCTTCAATCTCCACTCAGAGCATGGTACCTCTATATTTTGTTCCTAGGTTTATGACTTCTATGGCTGGTTTCCAGAGGCTGTGCTAAGGCATATAGGTATCCAGTGCGACTTGACAGTCAGAGTGTCAGGCGACAGTACCCAGTCCAGAGTGTCAGGCGACAGTACCCAATCCAGAGTGTCAGGCGACAGTACCCAGTCCAGAGTGTCAGGCGACAGTACCCAGTCCAGAGTGTCAGGCGACAGTACCCAGTCCAGAGTGTCAGGCGACAGTACCCAGTCCAGAGTGTCAGGCGACAGTACCCAGTCCAGAGTGTCAGGCGACAGTACCCAGTCCAGAGTGTCAGGCGACAGTACCCAGTCCAGATTGTCAGGCGACAGTACCCAGTCCAGAGTGTCGGCGACAGTACCCAGTCCAGAGTGTCAGGCGACAGTACCCAGTCCAGAGTGTCAGGCGACAGTACCCAGTCCAGATTGTCAGGCGACAGTACCCAGTCCAGAGTGTCAGGCGACAGTACCCAGTCCAGAGTGTCAGGCGACAGTACCCAGTCCAGAGTGTCAGGCGACAGTACCCAGTCCAGAGTGTCAGGCGACAGTACCCAGTCCAGAGTGTCCTCCAACGACGGGCCACAGTCCGGAACCTCCAACGACGGGCCACAGTCCGGAACCTCCAACGACGGGCCACAGTTCGGAACCTCCTACGACGTGCCACAGTCCGGAACCTCCTACGACAGGCCACAGTCCGGAACCTCCTACGACGGGCCACAGTCCGGAACCTCCTACGACGGGCCACAGTCCGGAACCTCCAACGACGGGCCACAGTCCGGAACCTCCTACGACGGGCCACAGTCCGGAACCTCCAGCGACGGGCCACAGTCCGGAACCTCCAACGACGGGCCACAGTCCGGAAACCTCCAACGACGGGCCACAGTCCGGAAACCTCCAACGACGGGCCACAGTCCGGAAACCTCCAACGACGGGCCACAGTCCGGAAACCTCCAACGACGGGCCACAGTCCGGAAACCTCCAACGACGTGCCACAGTCCGGAACCTCCTAACGACGGGCCACAGTCCGGAATCTCCAACAACGGGCCACAGTCCGGAACCTCCAACGACGGGCCACAGTCCGGAACCTCCAACGGCGGGCCACAGTCCGGAACCTACAACGACGGGCCACAGTCCGGAACCTCCAACGACGAGCCACAGTCCGGAACCTCCAACGACGGGCCACAGTCCGGGACCTCCAACGACGGGCCACAGTCCGGAACCTCCTACTGACGGGCCACAGTCCGGAACCTCCAACGACGGGCCACAGTCCGGAACCTCCAACGACGGGCCACAGTCCGGAACCTCCAACGACGGGCCACAGTCCGGAACCTCCAACGACGGGCCACAGTCCGGAACCTCCAACGACGTTCCACAGTCCATAACCTTCAACGGCAGGCCACAGTCCGGAACCTCCAGCGACGGTCCCCAGTCCGAGGTCTCCAGCGAAGGTCCCCAGTCCGGTGTCTCCAGCGACGTTCCCCAGTCCGGGGTCTCCAGCGACGGTCCCCAGCCCGGGGTCTCCGGCGATGATCCACAGTCCAGAGCCTCTGGCGATGAGCTACGGTTCAGCTCAACAAAGGCTGAGGGACCCGTGTAAAGAAGGAGGGCGGTGTCCAGAACCAGAGCCGCCACCGAGAGTAGATGCCCACCCGGACCAACCCCTATAAGTTCAGGTTTGCGGTCGGGAGTCAGCACCTCTGTGGGGGGGGGTGGGGGGGGGCTTATTGTCATGCCCTGACCTTTGTTATCTTTGTTTACTTTATTATTTTGGTCAGGTCAGGGTGTGACTAGGGTGGATATGTTAGTTTTGTATTGTCTAGGGTTTTTTGTATATCTAGGTTTCTTCTGTAAGTAGGTTTATGTAGGTCTATGGTGGCCTGAATTGGTTCCCAATCAGAGGCAGCTGTTTATCGTTGTCTCTGATTGGGGACCATATTTAGGTAGCCATATTCCTTGGGTATTTTGTGGGTTCTTGGTCTATGTTTAGTTGCCTGTCTGCACTACGCATATTAGCTTGACGGTTTGTTTTGTTGTTTTCTATAGTTTGTTCAGTGTTCTTTCTTTAATTAAAGAGGTATGTACTCTTACCACACTGCGCCTTGGTCTCCTCCATACAATGAACGTGACAGAGTGATTACATTTCTCCAGTCCCATCCCTCAGCTTTTTACCATTACAGTTGGCAGGGATGTTCTATGCTGAGAGGAGAGTAGGAGAAAATTCAGCCTCTTGTCAGAATCAAAGTTTAGCCATGAGAGGGAGAAGAGAGGGAATGTCACAGTCATGGCCCGTCAGGGAAGCAACAAGTATGAAATGAAAGGTTGAACTAAACAAAAAGAGGAGAGCGGTTTTGTTCCCACCATCTTTCCATCTAAAAGTCTACTTTTTGAGAGGGTGAGAGAATGAGAGAGAAGAGATGGGGCTGGCTGATCCGGAGGAGTGATTTCTCATCCCGAGACAGTGGGGATAATGGAGGCAGATAATGGGTCGTCTCGTCTCTGGTTTCATCAGTGGGTTGTTTAATTAGATCAACGACTGATAAATTACTCTATATTTTGAAATTAGCTTCTGCTGCTGATCTCTATTCTGTCTCCTCAGTCCTCATGAGCATTGCTTGGTTTCCAAAGTCAACGTGGCCTTTAAAGTCTCAGTCTAACAGCAGTGGTTTCCATGGTTTGGCGTCATGAACCCGTTATTTTAGAAGGGGCACGAAGTGTTAACCATTTTGCACTAAGTGTTAACTTCAATCTGGAAACAGAATTCTATGGGGAGAAAAAATCTAATCAAATGTAATTTGTCACATGCGCTGAATACAACAAGTATAGGTAGACCTTACCGTGAAATGCTTACATGCTGACTAGCGTCCACGTGCACCATCACGTGCACCATCGCGCACATATTGGTTTTGTCCATCCACACCACACAGGTTGAAATATGAAAACAAACCCTGAACCAACTATATTAATTTGAGGACAGGTCAAAAGCATTAAACTTTCATGTCAATTGAGCTAGCTAGCTTGCATTTGCTAGCTAATTTGTCCTGGGATATAAACATTGGATTTTTTTTACCTGCAATGCACAAGGTCCTCTACTCTGACAATTAATCCACAGACAAAACCGAGTTAGTTTCTAGTAATATCTCCTCCTTCAGTCTTCTTCTTCTTCTTTGGACTTTATATGACGGTTGCAACCAACTTTAAGGTGCATTACCAATATCAGCTGGACTGGAGTGTGGACGTCAGTTCATCTTCCAATCACCACATGGGTATTTGCTCCTAAAACCAATGAGGAGATGGGAGAGGCGGGACATGTAGCAAAACCAGTGTCACAAATAGAACCAAGTTCTATTTTAGCGCCTGACTATGCAGATGCTAGTTGACGTGCGTGAGAAGTTTGGATGCAAAGTTTTAAGTTTCGCGGACAAACTGAATTGGTCCACCCACACAGACAGTGTGGTAAAGAAGCGCAGCAGCGCCTCTTCAACCTCAGGAGGCTGAAGAAATTTGGCTTGTCACCAAAAGCACTGACAAACTTTTATTGATGCACAATCGAGAGCATCCTGTCGGGCTGTATCACCGCCTAGTACGGCAACTGCTCCGCCCACAACCGTAAGGCTCTCCAGAGGGTAGTGAGGTCTGCACAACGCATCACCGGGGGCAAACTACCTGCACTTCAGGACACCTACACCACCCGATGTCACAGGAAGGCCATAAAGAACATCAAGGACAACAACCACCCGAGCCACTGACTGTTCACCCCGCTATCATCCAGAAGGCGAGGTCAGTACAGGTTCATTAAAGCAGGGACCAAGAGACTGAAAAACAGCTTCTATCTAAAGGCCATCAGACTGTTAAACAGCCACCACTAACATTGAGTGGCTGCTGCCAACATACTGACTCAACTCCAGCCACTTTAATATTGGAAATAATGATGTAAAAAATGTATCACTAGCCACTTTAAACAATGCCACTTAATATAATGTTTACATACCCTACATTACTCATCTCATATGTATATACTGTACTCGATACCATCTACTGCATTTTGCTTATGCCTTATACCATCACTCATTCATATATCTTTATGTACATATTCTTTATCCCTTTACACTTCTGTGTATAAGGTAGTAGTTTTGGAATTGTTAGGTTAGATTACTCGTTGGTTATTACTACATTGTCGGAACTAGAAGCACAAGCATTTCGCTACACTCGCATTAACATCTGCTAACCATGTGTATGTGACAAATACAATTTGATTTGATTTGATTGAATAACATGTACGTGTACATTTATTATGCAATGCTTGCCCGCTTAAAGCGAGCAGTGTGGTCAGCAAGTTACTTACAAGCCCTTAACCAACAATGCAGTTTTAAGAAAACAGAGTTAAGAAAATATTTACTAAATAAACTACAGTTTAAAAATATATATATTTAACACTAAAATAGTCTTAACATTCTGTATACACCCCTTGTCCAAAGAGTAGAAAATGACCCAACTTCACTAAATCCCTCAAATAAAGGAGCTTCAATGAATTTTAAACCCCAAATCTATTTTGCATGAAGAAACAACCTGTCATTCATCAGAAACGTTGTGAATATCTGGGTGTTCCCTCTTCACAATGAATAAAGACTGCATTTAATCAGTGGACACCACCGTTTTATTACAACACACCTGTCATAATGTTTTTATTTACAGAGGTTTGTTATTATATTATTATTGCTAATGGTACTGCATAGGTGTAAACATACATTTTCTTAGCAAAAGATAGCACTTTTATAGTCTAAATAAGTAACAGAAACGTGAGGAAACTAGTTTTGAATGCATTTTATTGAAGGGAAACAATAACAGTCTTGAACTTTTTTGGCAACATAGTGATATATTCCTATATACTGTACAATTGTAAGGGGTGCGTAATCTGTGGCAGGGAAGTCAGACGCAGGAGAGCAGAACTTGGTAATAGCCAGAGCAGTTTAATAGCAGAACCCACGGCTCCAATCCCAACCTTGGACGTGTCCACCTCCGCTGCGAACGCCAAAGAGGGACCCGGATGGGCCAGCACGTGAGCCAAGGTAAACAGAGCCCTCAGGTGACCAAAAGCCAAAATTAGTATTGGATAAAAGCGTCTGCTAAATGGCATATATTATTTATATTATTATATA
>NW_025756381.1:0-6589 GCF_021184085.1 Oncorhynchus gorbuscha
TGATTATCATGCCTTGTCCCTGTTCTTCTCCTTCTATTCGTTTCCCTCTGCTGGTCTTATTAGGTTCTTTCCCTCTTTCTATCCCTCTCTCTCCCCCTCCTCTCTCACTCTCCGCTCTCTCTTCTCTCTTTCGTTCCGTTTCCTGCTCCCAGCTGTTCCTATTCCCCTAATCAATCATTTAGTCTTCCCACACCTGTTCCCGATCCTTTTCCCTGATTAGAGTCCCTATTTCTCTCCTTGTTATTAGTTTCTGCCCTGTCGGTTCCTTGTCTAGAATTCACCGTGCTGTGTTTGTGTATCGCCCTGTCGTGTCGTGTTTTCCTCAGATGCTGCGTGGTGAGCAGGTGTCTGAGTCTGTTTGGTTCAAGTGCCTTCCCGAGGCAACCTGCTGTTCACCTGCTGTTCAAGATCGAGTCTCCAGTTTGTCCTCGTCATTTCGAGTGAAAGTTGTGTTTTTGATTGTATTTACTTTACTGGATTAAAGACTCTGCATCGCCAAGAGTGGCTTTTTGTCCTCTTTCCTGTCATCTCCAGAAGGTAGGCCAGCTGATGGAGGCCATAATTTATCCTCTGCCTGTTTCTTAGCATCAGCCGCTTGCTCCTCTCTGCTTCTCGGCTACCTGGCCTGTTTCTCCACCTCCGAGAAGCTCTTACTGCTCACCTTCTGGACCCCCAGGCCCTTCTTAGCCAGCATGGCTGCTCCACCAACGACACTACCGCCAAGTACAACAGCCGCGCGGCACAGATGTACCGAGAGAAGATCCGACAGCAAGCCAACACGGCGCTGTCCAAATATGGGTCTGACCTGTGGATCGACCAATCCAGTGTGAGCAGCCAGCCTGCCGCCCCAGAGAAGAGACAGACAGACTTCTTTACTGAGCATACTCAGCCTTCAAACAGCTGGGACGTGACGGCTCCTTCCCTGACAGAACACAATGGAACCCTCACTCCTCAACTATTGGAGGACACACCCAAAGCCCCCCACACCGCCAGCACTCATGTGAAGCAATCCATCATTGGGACTCTTTGACAGCCTTCTTCACATCCGGTAGACAATACTGGGAGCCGGTGATGAGCCATCACCTGTACAGCCAAGATCGCAATATTCCTTCTGGCTCGTGAGCTCACGCAGTTAAACATTCACTAAGGAGAGGGAACTTAGATCACACCGCTCTGTGCCTTCTGTGAAAGTTGTTATATTTTGTTATTCATGTCCAGTAGCCAGATTACTAAATGAAAGAATAGTCTCTCCATCAAGATCTTGCCGGCCCATCATGCTACATGCTCATGGGAGCCTGGGCCAGGTTGCTTGAGTGATAGCATGGCTCGAAAGACAATTTTTCAGAGAGTTATTCATGCCTGTTCGCCTTGATGGTGTCATCTTCCCAGGATCAGATACCTGAGACATTCAGCCTTAACTCACACAGTGAGACTATCTTTTGATTTTTCGTCAATGTTTGCCACCCGCTGTTTTACCCTGGTTAGTATGTCATAATCCTCTATTTCACTGGCTCCAGTAACTTCTAGACAAGGAACCGACAGGGCAGAAACGAATAACAAGGAGAGAAATAGGGACTCTAATCAGGGAAAGGATCGGGAACAGGTGTGGGAAGACTAAATGATTGATTAGGGGAATAGGAACAGCTGGGAGCAGGAACGGAACGATAGAGAGAAGAGAGAGCGGGAGAGTGAGAGAGGGAGGGGGAGAGAGAGGGATAGAAAGAGGGAAAGAACCTAATAAGACCAGCAGAGGGAAACGAATAGAAGGAGAAGAACAGGGACAAGGCATGATAATCAATGACAAAACATGACAGTACCCCCCACTCACCGAGCGCCTCCTGGCGCACTCGAGGGAGGAATCCTGGCGGCAACGGAGGAAATCATCAATGAGTGAACGGTCCAGCACGTCCCGAGACGGAAACCCAACCTCTCCTCAGGACCGTAACCTCCCAATCCACTAAGTATTGGTGACCCCGTCCCCGAGAACGCATGTCCATGATCTTATGTACCTTGTAAATAGGTGCGCCCGACAAGGACGGGGAGGGGGGAGGAAGACGAACGGGAGTGCGAAGAAAGGGCTTGACACAGGAGACATGGAAGACAGGGATGGACGCGACGAAGATGTCGCTGATACGCTTAGTCGCACAGCGACAGGATTGACGCACCTGGGAGACACTGAACGACCATGAACGAAGGAGTCAACTTACGAGAAGCTGTCGTAAAGAAGGTTGCGAGTGGAAAGCCACACTCTCTGGCCGCAACAATACCTTGGACTCTTAATCCTGCGTTTATTGGCGGCTCTCACAGTCTGTGCCCTGTAACGGCAAAGTGCAGACCTCACCCTCCTTCCAGGTGCGCTCACAACGTTGGACAAACGCTTGAGCCGGAGGAACGCTGGACTCGGCAAGTTGGGGATGAGAACAGAGGAGGCTGGTAACTCAGACTACTCTGAAACGGGAGATAACCCTCCGAGCAGACGAAGGAAGCGAATTGTGAGCTTTATTCTGCCCAGGGGAGCTGTTCTGCCCAAGACGCAGGGTTTCTGAAAGAAAGGCTGCGTAGTATGCGACCAATCGTCTGATTGGCCCTCTCTGCTTGACCGTTAGACTGGGGATGAAACCCGGAAGAGAGACTGACGGACGCACCAATCAAACGACAGAACTCCCTCCAAAACTGTGACGTGAATTGCGGGCCTCTGTCTGAAACGGCGTCTAACGGGAGGCCATGAATTCTGAATACATTCTCGATAATGATTTGTGCCGTCTCCTTAGCGGAAGGAAGTTTAGCGAGGGGAATGAAATGTGCCGCCTTAGAGAACCTATCGACAACCGTAAGAATCACAGTCTTCCCCGCAGACAAAGGCAGACCGGTAATGAAGTCTAGGGCGATGTGAGACCATGGTCGAGAAGGAATGGGGAGCGGTCTGAGACGACCGGCAGGAGGAGAGTTACCCGACTTAGTCTGCGCGCAGTCCGAACAAGCAGCCACGAAACGGCGCGTGTCACGCTCCTGAGTCGGCCACCAAAAGCGCTGGCGAATAGACGCAAGAGTGCCTCGAACACCGGGATGACCAGCTAACTTGGCAGAGTGAGCCCACTGAAGAACAGCCAGACGAGTGGAAACAGGAACGAAAAGGAGGTTACTAGGACAAGCGCGCGGCGACGCAGTGTGCGTGAGTGCTTGCTTAACCTGTCTTTCAATTCCCCAGACTGTTAACCCGACAACACGCCCATAAGGAAGAATCCCCTCGGGATCAGTAGAAGCCACAGAAGAACTAAACAGACGGGATAAGGCATCAGGCTTGGTGTTCTTGCTACCCGGACGGTAAGAAATCACAAACTCGAAACGAGCGAAAAACAACGCCCAACGAGCTTGACGGGCATTAAGTCGTTTGGCAGAACGGATGTACTCAAGGTTCTTATGGTCTGTCCAAACGACAAAAGGAACGGTCGCCCCCTCCAACCACTGTCGCCATTCGCCTAGGGCTAAGCGGATGGCGAGCAGTTCACGGTTACCCACATCATAGTTGCGCTCAGATGGCGACAGGCGATGAGAAAATAAGCGCAAGGATGAACCTTATCGTCAGACTGGAAGCGCTGGGATAGAATGGCCCCACGCCTACCTCTGAAGGCCAACCCCGACAATGAATTGTCTAAAGGGACGTCAGGAGTAACGAGATAGGAGCGGACGTAAAACGTTCTTTTAGAAGATCAAAAGCTCCTGGGCGGAACCGGACCACTTAAACACGTCTTGACAGAAGTAAGAGCTGTGAGAGGGGCAGCAACTTGACCGAAATTACGAATGAAACGCCGATAGAAATTAGCGAAACCTAAAGCGCTAAACCTCACACGTGACCTTGGAACGGGCCAATCACTGACAGCTGGACCTAGCGGAATCCATCCAATGCCTTCAGCGGAAATAACGGAACCGAGAAAAGTAACGGAGGAGACATGAAAAGAGCACTTCTCAGCCTTTACGTAGAGACAACCCTAAAAGGCGCTGTAGAACACGTCGAACGTGCTGAACATGAATCTCGGAAAGTGACGGAGAAAAATCAGGATATCGTCAAGATAGACAAAAACAAAGATGTTCAGCATGTCTCTCAGAACATCATTAACTAATGCCTGAAAAACAGCTACATTGGCGAGACCAAACGGCAGAACCCGGTACTCAAAATGCCCTAACGGAGTGTTAAACGCCGCTTCACTCGTCCCCTCTCTGATGCGCACGAGATGGTAAGCGCGTTACGAAGGTCCAACTTAGTAAAGCACCTGGCTCCCTGCAGAATCTCGAAGGCTGATGACATAAGTGGGGAAGCGGATAACGATTCTAACCGTTATGTCATTCAGCCTCGATATCCACGCAGGGTTTAGAGTACCGTCCTTCTTCTTAACAAAGAACCCCGCCCCGGCCGGAGAGGAAGAAGGCACTATGGTACCGGCGTCAAGAGACACAGACAAATAACTCGAGAGCCTTACGTTCGGGAGCCGACAGAGAGTATAGTCTACCCCGAGGAGGAGTGGTCCCCCGGAAGGAGATCAATACTACAATCATACGACCGGTGAGGAAGGGAGTTGGCTCGGGACCGACTGAAGACCGTGCGCAGATCATGATATTCCTCCGGCACTCCTGTCAAATCGCCAGGTTCCTCCTGAGAAGTAGGGACAGAAGAAACGGGAGGGATGGCAGACATTAAACACTTCACATGACAAGAAACGTTCCAGGATAGGATAGGTACGATTAGACCAATTAATAGAAGGATTATGACATACTAGCCAGGGATGACCCAAAACAACAGGTGTAAACGGGGTGAACGAAAAAATCAAAAAAGAAATAGTCTCACTGTGGTTACCAGATACTGTGAGGGTTAAAGGTAGTGTCTCAAATCTGATACTGGGAAGATGACTACCATCTAAGGCTAACATGGGCGTAGGCTTCTCTAACTCTCTGAAAGGAATGTCATGTTTCCGAACCCATGCTTCGTCCATGAAACAACCCTCAGCCCCAGAGTCTATCAAGGCACTACATGTAGACTTTAACCGTCCAGCGTAGATGGACCGACAAAGTAGTACAGGATTTTGATGGAGAGACTTGAGTAGCTGCGCTCACCTGTAGCCTCCGCTTACAGATGAGCTCTGGCTTTTACTGGACATGAATTAACAAAATGTCCAGCAACTCCGCAATAGAGGCACAGGCGGTTGGTGATCCTCCTCCCCTCTCCTTAGTCGAGATGCGAATCCCTCCCAGCTGCATGGGCTCAGTCTCTGAGCCAGAGGAGGGAGATGGTTGCGATGCGGAGCAGGGAAACACCGTTGATGCGAACTCTCTTCCACGAGCCCGGTGACGAAGATCTACCCGTCGTTCTATGCGGATGGCGAGAGCAATCAAAGAGTCCACATCTGAAGGAACCTCCCGGGAGAGAATCTCATCCTTAACCACTGCGTGAGTCCCTCCAGAAAACGAGCGAGTAGCGCCGGCTCGTTCCACTACTCAGAGGCAGCAAGAGTGCGAAACTCAACAGAATAATCCGTTATGGACCGTTCACCTTGGCATAGGGAAGCCAGGGCCCTAGAAGCCTCCCCCTACCAAAAACTGAACGGTCAAAAACCCGAATCATCTCCTCTTAAAGTTCTGGTACTTGTTAGAGCAATCAGCCCTTGCCTCCCAGATAGCTGTGCCCCATTCGAGCCCGGCCAGTAAGGAGTGAAATGACGTAAGCAACCCGAGCTCTCTCTAGAGTATGTGTTGGGTTGAGAGAGAACACAATCTCACACTGCGTGAGAAAGGAGCGGCACTCAGTGGGCTGCCCGGAGTAGCAAGGTGGGTTATTAACCCTAGGTTCTGAGGCTCGGGCAGGCCAGGAAGTAACAGGTGGCACGAGACGAAGACTCTGAACTGTCCAGAGAGGTCGGAAACCTGAGCGGCAGGTTCTCCACGGCATGGCGAGCAGCAGACAATTCCTGCTCGTGTCTGCCGAGCATGGCTCCTTGATCTCGACGGCAGTGTAACGAGCGTCTGAAGTCGCTGGGTCCATTCCTTGGTCGGTTCCTTCTGTCATGCTGGTGAAAGAGGACCCAAAAGCGACTTGGCGAAAACAGAGTCTTTAATCCAGTAAAGTAAATACAATCAAAAACACAACTTTCACTCGAAATGACGAGGACAAACTGGAGACTCGATCTTGAAGCAGGTGAACAGCAGGTTGCCTCGGGAAGGCACTTGAACCAAACAGACTCAGACACCTGCTCACCACGAGCATCTGAGGAAAACACGGCACACGACAGGGCGATACACAAACAGCAAATGGGTGAATTCTAGACAAGGAACCGACAGGGCAGAAACGAATAACAAGGAGAGAAATAGGGACTCTAATCAGGGAAAAGGATCGGGAACAGTAAAGACTAAATGATTGATTAGGGGAATAGGAACAGCTGGGAGCAGGAAACGGGAACGATAGAGAGAGAAGAGAGAGCGGGGAGAGTGAGAGAGGGAGGGGGAGAGAGAGGGATAGAAAGAGGGAAAGAACCTAATAAGACCAGCAGAGGGAAACGAATAGAAGGAGAAGAACAGGGACAAGGCATGATAATCAATG
>NW_025756382.1:0-6586 GCF_021184085.1 Oncorhynchus gorbuscha
TACCCTGCTATAATGACTGGTTCTGTTACCCTGCTATAATGACTGGTTCTGTTACCCTGTTACCACCCTACCCTGCTATAATGACTGGTTCTGTTACCCTGCTATTACGACCGGTTCTGTTACCCTGCTATAATGACTGGTTCTGTTACCCTGCTATAATGACTGGTCTCCAGCGCCCTGCCATAATGACTGGTTCTGTTACCCTGTTACCACCCTACCCTGCTATAATGACTGGTTCTGTTACCCTGCTATAATGACTGGCTCTGTTACCCTGCTATAATGACTGGTTCTGTTACCCTGTTACCACCCTACCCTGCTATAATGACTGGTTCTGTTACCCTGCTATAACGACTGGTTCTGTTACCCTGCTATAATGACTGGTTCTGTTACCCTGTTACCACCTCTACCCTGCTATAATGACTGGTTCTGTTACCCTGCTATAATGACTGGTTCTGTTACCCTGCTATAATGACTGGTTCTGTTACCCTGTTACCACCCTACCCTGCTATAATGACTGGTTCTGTTACCCTGCTATAATGACTGGTTCTGTTACCCTGCTATAATGACTGGTTCTGTTACCCTGCTATAATGACTGGTTCTGTTACCCTGCTATAATGACTGGTTCTGTTACCCTGCTATAATGACTGGTTCTGTTACCCTGTTACCACCCTACCCTGCTATAATGACTGGTTCTGTTACCCTGCTATAATGACTGGTTCTGTTACCCTGCTATAATGACTGGTTCTGTTACCCTGCTATAATGACTGGTTCTGTTACCCTGCTATAATGACTGGTTCTGTTACCCTGCTATAATGACTGGTTCTGTTACCCTGTTACCACCCTACCCTGCTATAATGACTGGTTCTGTTACCCTGCTATAATGACTGGTTCTGTTACCCTGCTATAATGACTGGTTCTGTTACCCTGCTATAATGACTGGTTCTGTTACCCTGTTACCTACCGCTATAATGACTGGTTCTGTTACCCTGCTATAATGACTGGTTCTGTTACCCTGCTATAATGACTGGTTCTGTTACCCTGCTATAATGACTGGTTCTGTTACCCTGTTACACCCTACCCTGCTATAATGACTGGTTCTGTTACCCTGCTATAATGACTGGTTCTGTTACCCTGCTATAATGACTGGTTCTGTTACCCTGCTATAATGACTGGTTCTGTTACCCTGCTATAATGACTGGTTCTGTTACCCTGCTATAATGACTGGTTCTGTTACCCTGTTACCACCCTACCCTGCTATAATGACTGGTTCTGTTACCCTGCTATAATGACTGGTTCTGTTACCCTGTTACCACCCTACCCTGCTATAATGACTGGTTCTGTTACCCTGCTATAATGACTGGTTCTGTTACCCTGCTATAATGACTGGTTCTGTTACCCTGCTATAATGACTGGTTCTGTTACCCTGCTATAATGACTGGTTCTGTTACCCTGCTATAATGACTGGTTCTGTTACCCTGCTATAATGACTGGTTCTGTTACCCTGCTATAATGACTGGTTCTGTTACCCTGCTATAATGACTGGTTCTGTTACCCTGTTACCATCCTACACCATATAATGACTGGTTCTGTTACCTGCTATAATGACTGGTTCTGTTACCCTGCTATAATGACTGGTTCTGTTACCCTGTTACCACCCTACCCTGCTATAATGACTGGTTCTGTTACCCTGCTATAATGACTGGTTCTGTTACCTGCTATAACTGACTGGTTCTGTTACCCTGTTACCACCCTACCCTGCTATAATGACTGGTTCTGTTACCCTGCTATAATGACTGGTTCTGTTACCCTGCTATAATGACTGGTTCTGTTACCCTGCTATAATGACTGGTTCTGTTACCCTGCTATAATGACTGGTTCTGTTACCCTGCTATAATGACTGGTTCTGTTACCCTGCTATAATGACTGGTTCTGTTACCTCTGTAATGACTGGTTCTGTTACCCTGCTATAATGACTGGTTCTGTTACCCTGTTACCACCCTACCCTGCTATAATGACTGGTTCTGTTACCCTGCTATAATGACTGGTTCTGTTACCCTGCTATAATGACTGGTTCTGTTACCCTGCTATAATGACTGGTTCTGTTACCCTGCTATAATGACTGGTTCTGTTACCCTGCTATAATGACTGGTTCTGTTACCCTGCTATAATGACTGGTTCTGTTACCCTGCTATAATGACTGGTTCTGTTACCCTGCTATAATGACTGGTTCTGTTACCCTGCTATAATGACTGGTTCTGTTACCCTGCTATAATGACTGGTTCTGTTACCCTGCTATAATGACTGGTTCTGTTACCCTGCTATAATGACTGGTTCTGTTACCCTGCTATAATGACTGGTTCTGTTACCCTGTTACCACCCTACCCTGCTATAATGACTGGTTCTGTTACCCTGCTATAATGACTGGTTCTGTTACCCTGTTACCACCCTACTCCTGCTATAATGACTGGTTCTGTTACCCTGTTACCACCTCTACCCTGCTATAATGACTGGTTCTGTTACCCTGCTATAATGACTGGTTCTGTTACCTGCTATAATGACTGGTTCTGTTACCCTGCTATAATGACTGGTTCTACCCTGTTTACCCTGCTATAATGACTGGTTCTGTTACCCTGCTATAAATGACTTGGTTCTGTTACCCTGCTATAATGACTGGTTCTGTTACCCTGTTACCACCCTACCCTGCTATAATGACTGGTTCTGTTACCCTGCTATAATGACTGGTTCTGTTACTCCTGCTATAATGACTGGTTCTGTTACCTGTTACCACCCTACCCTGTTAGAATGACTGGTTCTGTACCCTGCTATAATGACTGGTTCTGTTACCCTGCTATAATGACTGGTTCTGTTACCCTGTTTACCCTGCTATATTTGACTGGTTCTGTTACCCTGCTATACCACCCTACCCTGCTATAATGACTGGTTCTGTTACCCTGTTACCACCCTACCCTGCTATAATGACTGGTTCTGTTACCCTGCTATAATGACTGGTTCTGTTACCCTGCTATAATGACTGGTTCTGTTACCCTGTTACCACCCTACCCTGCTATAATGACTGGTTCTGTTACCCTGTTACCACCCTACCCTGCTATAATGACTGGTTCTGTTACCCTGCTATAATGACTGGTTCTGTTACCCTGCTATTACGACTGGTTCTGTTACCCTGCTATAATGACTGGTTCTGTTACCCTGCTATAATGACTGGTTCTGTTACCCTGTTACCACCCTACCCTGCTATAATGACTGGTTCTGTTACCCTGTAATGACTGGTTCTGTTACCCTGCTATAATGACCTGGTTCTGTTACCCTGCTATAATGACTGGTTCTGTTACCCTGCTATAATGACTGGTTCTGTTACCCTGCTATACGACTGGTTCTGTTACCCTGCTATAATGACTGGTTCTGTTCTGTTTACCCTGCTATAATGACTGGTTCTGTTACCCTGCTATAATGACTGGTTCTGTTACCCTGCTATAATGACTGGTTCCCTACCCTGCTATAATGACTGGTTACCCTGCTATAATGACTGATTATGTTACCCTGCTATAATGACTGGTTCTGTTACCCTGTTACCCTGCTATAATGACTGGTTCTGTTACCCTGCTATAATGACTGGTTGGTTCTGTTACCCTGCTATAATGACTGGTTCTGTTACCCTGCTATAATGACTGGTTCTGTTACCCCTGTTACCCTGCTATAATGACTGGTTCTGTTACCCTGCTATAATGACTGGTTCTGTTACCCTGTTACCACCCCTACCCTGCTATAATGACTGGTTCTGTTACCCTGCTATAATGACTGGTTTCCCTACCTGTTATAATGACTGGTTCTGTTACCCTGTTCTGTTACCTGCTATAATGACTGGTTCTGTTACCCTGTTAATGACCCTACCTGCTATAATGACTGGTTCTGTTACCCTGCTATATTAGGCTGGTTCTGTTACCCTGTTACCACCCTACCCTGCTATAATGACTGGTTCTGTTACCCTGCTATAATGACCTGGTTCTGTTACCCTGTTACCACCCCTACCCTGCTATAATGACTGGTTCTGTTACCCTGTTACCACCCTACCCTGCTATTATGACTGGTTCTGTTACCCCTGCTATAATGACTGGTTCTGTTACCCTGCTATAATGACTGGTTCTGTTACCCTGCTATAATGACTGGTTCTGTTACCCTGTTACCACCCTACCCTGCTATAATGACTGGTTCTGTTACCCTGCTATAATGACTGGTTCTGTTACCCTGCTATAATGACTGGTTCTGTTGCCCTGTTACCACCCTACCCTGCTATAATGACTGGTTCTGTTACCCTGCTATCAATGACTGGTTCTGTTACCCTGCTATAATGACTGGTTCTGTTACCCTGTTACCACCCTACCCTGCTATAATGACTGGTTCTGTTTACCTGCTATAATGACTGGTTCTGTTACCCTGTTACCACCTACCCTGCTACTGGTTCTGTTTATAATGACTGGTTCTGTTACCCTGCCACCTACCCTGCCGTGAGGCTGGTTCTGTTACCCCTGCTATAATGACTGGTTCTGTTACCCTGTTACCACTATGTGTTTGGTTCTGTTACCCTGCTATAATGACTGGTTCTGTTACCCTGCTATAATGACTGGGTTCTGTTACCCTGCTATAATGACTGGTTCTGTACCCTGTTACCACCCCTACCCTGCTATAATGACTGGTTCTGTTACCTGCTTAATGACTGGTTCTGTTACCCTGCTATAATGACTGGTTCTGTTGCCTGTTACCACCTACCCTGCTATAATGACTGGTTCTGTTACCCTGCTATTACCACTGTTTACCCTGCTATAATGACTGGTTCTGTGTTACCCTGCTATAATGACTGGTTCTGTTACCCTGCTATAACGACTGGTTTGTTCTACCGCTTTGCCACATAATGACTGGTTCTGTTACCCTGCTATAATGACTGGTTCTGTTCTGTTGCCACCCTACCCTGCTATAATGACTAGTTCTGTTACCCTGCTATAATGACTGGTTCTGTTACCCTGTTACCACCCCTACCCTGCTATAATGACTGGTTCTGTTCTGTTACCCTGCTATAATGACTGGTTCTGTTACCCTGCTATTACGACTGGTTCTGTTACCCTGCTATAATGACTGGTTCTGTTACCCTGCTATAATGACTGGTTCTGTTACCCTGCTATAATGACTGGTTCTGTTACCCTGCTATAATGACTGGTTCTGTTACCCTGCTATAATGACTGGTTCTGTTACCCTGCTATAATGACTGGTTCTGTTACCACCCCCTGCTATAATGACTGGTTCTGTTTACCCTGCTATAATGACTGGTTCTGTTACCCTGCTATAATGACTGGTTCTGTTACCCTGCTATAATGACTGGTTCTGTTACCCTGCTATAATGACTGGTTCTGTTACCCTGCTATAATGACTGGTTCTGTTACCCTGCTATAATGACTGGTTCTGTTACCCTGTTACCACCCTACCCTGCTATAATGACTGGTTCTGTTACCCTGCTATAATGACTGGTTCTGTTACCCTGCTATAATGACTGGTTCTGTTACCCTGTTACCACCTACCCTGCTATAATGACTGGTTCTGTTACCCTGCTATAATGACTGGTTCTGTTACCCTGCTATAATGACTGGTTCTGTTACCCTGTTACCACCCTACCCTGCTATAATGACTGGTTCTGTTACCCTGCTATAATGACTGGTTCTGTTACCCTGCTATAATGACTGGTTCTGTTACCCTGCTATAATGACTGGTTCTGTTACCCTGCTATAATGACTGGTTCTGTTACCCTGCTATAATGACTGGTTCTGTTACCCTGCTATAATGACTGGTTCTGTTACCCTGTTACCACCCTACCCTGCTATAATGACTGGTTCTGTTACCCTGCTATAATGACTGGTTCTGTTACCCTGCTATAATGACTGGTTCTGTTACCCTGCTATAATGACTGGTTCTGTTACCCTGCTATAATGACTGGTTCTGTTACCCTGCTATAATGACTGGTTCTGTTACCCTGTTACCACCCTACCCTGCTATAATGACTGGTTCTGTTACCCTGCTATAATGACTGGTTCTGTTACCCTGCTATAATGACTGGTTCTGTTACCCTGTTACCACCCTACCCTGCTATAATGACTGGTTCTGTTACCCTGCTATAATGACTGGTTCTGTTACCCTGTTACCACCCTACCCTGCTATAATGACTGGTTCTGTTACCCTGCTATAATGACTGGTTCTGTTACCCTGCTATAATGACTGGTTCTGTTACCCTGTTACCACCCTACCCTGCTATAATGACTGGTTCTGTTACCCTGCTATAATGACTGGTTCTGTTACCCTGCTATAATGACTGGTTCTGTTACCCTGCTATAATGACTGGTTCTGTTACCCTGTTACCACCCTACCCTGCTATAATGACTGGTTCTGTTACCCTGCTATAATGACTGGTTCTGTTACCCTGCTATAATGACTGGTTCTGTTACCCTGTTACCACCCTACCCTGCTATAATGACTGGTTCTGTTACCGCCCTACCCTGCTATAATGACTGGTTCTGTTACCCTG
>NW_025756383.1:0-6586 GCF_021184085.1 Oncorhynchus gorbuscha
TCATGTTTGTCATTCATTGTCATGTCTTGTCCCTGTGCTCCCCATGCTATTCGTTTCCCTCTGCTGGTCTTGTTTGGTTCTATCCTTCTCTCTCCCCCCTCCCCTCTCTCACTCTCTCGCTCTCTCTTCTCTCTGTCGTTCCGTTCCTGCTCCCAGCTGTTCCTATTCCCCTAATCATCATTTAGTCTTTCCACACCTGTTCCCGATCCTTTCCCCTGATTAGACTCCCTATTTATTCCTTTGTGTTCCGTCCCTGTTCCGTCGGTTCCTTGTTTGTATTCCATGCTGTAATTGCGTTTCGCCCTGTCCTGTCGTGTTTTTGCCGTGATTGTGTATCACCCTGTCCTGTCGTGTTTGTGCCTTCTTCAGAGGCTGCGTGTGAGCAGGTGTCTCAGTTGACTACGGCCTGCGCCTACCGAAGCGACCTGCAGTCTGTGGCGCTTCTCAGTTGTTTTCCCCTCTACTATCTAGAGGATTTCAGTTATTCGGTTTTGAGCATTAATAAACTCTGTTTCTGTTAAGTCGCGTTTGGGTCCTCCTTCACCTGCATGACAGAAGGAACCGACCAAAGAATGGACCAGCGACTTCAGGCGCTCGTTACACTGCCGTCGAGGTTCAGGAGCCATGCTCGGCAGACACGAGCAGGAATTGTCTGCTGCTCGCCATGCACGTGGAGAACCTGGCCGCTCAGGTTTCCGACCTCTCTGGACAGTTCCAGAGTCTACGTCTCGTGCCACCTGTTACTCCCCTGGCCTGCCGAGCCTCCAGAACCTAGGGTTAATAACCCACCTTGCTACTCCGGGCAGCCCACTGAGTGCCGCTCCTTTCTCACGCAGTGTGAGATTGTGTTCTCTCTCCAACCCCCCACATACTCTAGAGAAGAGCTCGGGTTGCTTTCGTCATTTCACTCCTTACTGGCCGGGCTCGAGAATGGGGCACAGCTATCTGGGAGGCAAGGGCTGATTGCTCTAACAGATTCCAGAACTTTAAAGAGGAGATGATTCGGGTTTTTGACCGTTCAGTTTTGGTGAGGAGGCTTCTAGGGCCCTGGCTTCCTTATGCCAAGGTGAACGGTCCATAACGGATTATTCCATTGAGTTTCGCACTCTTGCTGCCTCTAGTGAGTGGAACGAGCCGGCGCTGCTCGCTCGTTTTCTGGAGGGACTCCACGCAGTGGTTAAGGATGAGATTCTCTCCCGGGAGGTTCCTTCAGATGTGGACTCCTTGATTGCTCTCGCCATCCGCATAGAACGACGGGTAGATCTTCGTCACCGGGCTCGTGGAAGAGAGCTCGCATCAACGGTGTTTCCCTGCTCCGCATCGCAACCATCTCCCTCTGGCTTTGAGACTGAGCCCATGCAGCTGGGAGGGATTCGCATCTCGAATAAGGAGAGGGAACAGAGGATCACCAACCGCCTGTGCCTCTATTGCGGAGTTGCTGGACATTTTGTTATTTCATGTCCAGTAAGAGGCCAGAGCCCATCAGTAAGCGGAGGGCTACTGGTGAGCGCTACTACTCAGGTCCCTTCATCTAGATCTTGTACTACTATGTCGGTCCATCTACGCTGGACCGGTTCGGGTGCTACATGCAGTGCTTTGATTGACTCTGGGGCTGAGGGTTGTTTCATGGACGAAGCATGGGCTCGGAAACATAACATTCCTTTCAGACCGTTAGACAGGCCTACGCCCATGTTTGCCTTAGATGGTAGTCATCTTCCCAGTATCAAATTTGAGACACTACCTTTAACTCTCACAGTATCTGGTAACCACAGTGAGACTATGTCTTTTTTGATTTTCCGTTCACCGTTTACACCTGTTGTTTTGGGTCACCCCTGGCTTGTATGTCATAATCCTTCTATTAATTGGTCTAGTAATTCTATCCTATCCTGGAACGTTTCTTGTCATGTGAAGTGTTTAATGTCTGCCATCCCTCCCATTTCTTCTGTCCCTACTTCTCAGGAGGAACCTGGCGATTTGACAGGAGTGCCGGAGGAATATCATGATCTGCGCACGGTCTTCAGTCGGTCCCGAGCCAACTCCCTTCCTCCTCACCGGTCGTATGATTGTAGTATTGATCTCCTTCCGGGGACCACTCCTCCTCGAGGTAGACTATACTCTCTGTCGGCTCCCGAACGTAAGGCTCTCGAGGATTATTTGTCTGTGTCTCTTGGCGCCGGTACCATAGTGCCTTCTTCCTCTCCGGCCGGGCGGGGTTCTTTTTGTTAAGAAGAAGGACGGTACTCTGCGCCCCTGCGTGGATTATCGAGGCTGAATGACATAACGGTTAAGAATCGTTATCCGCTTCCCCTTATGTCATCAGCCTTCGAGATTCTGCAGGGAGCCAGGTCTTTACTAAGTTGGACCTTCGTAACGCTTACCATCTCGTGCGCATCAGAGAGGGGGCAGTGGAAACGGCGTTTAATACTCCGTTAGGGCATTTTGAGTACCGGGTTCTGCCGTTCGGTCTCGCCAATGCGCCAGCTGTTTTTCAGGCATTAGTTAATGATGTTCTGAGAGACATGCTGAACATTTTTGTTTTTGTCTATCTTGACGATATCCTGATTTTTCTCCGTCACTCGAGATTCATGTTCAGCACGTTCGCGTGTTCTACAGCGCCTTTTAAGAATTGTCTCTACGTAAAGGCTGAGAAGTGCTCTTTTCATGTCTCCTCCGTTACTTTTCTCGGTTCCGTTATTTCCGCTGAAGGCATTCAGATGGATTCCGCTAGGTCCAAGCTGTCAGTGATTGGCCGTTCCAAGATCACGTGTCGAGTTGCAGCGCTTTTTAGGTTTCGCTAATTTCTATCGGCGTTTCATTCGTAATTTCGGTCAAGTTGCTGCCCCTCTCACAGCTCTTACTTCTGTCAAGACGTGTTTTAAGTGGTCGGTTCCGCCCAGGGAGCTTTGATCTTCTAAAAGAACGTTTTACGTCCGCTCCTATCCTCGTTACTCCTGACGTCACTAGACAATTCATTGTCGAGGTTGGCCTTCAGAGGTAGGCGTGGGAGCCATTCTATCCCAGCGCTTCCAGTCTGACGATAAGGTTCATCCTTGCGCTTATTTTTCTCATCGCCTGTCGCCATCTGAGCGCAACTATGATGTGGGTAACCGTGAACTGCTCGCCATCCGCAGCCCTAGGCGAATGGCGACAGTGGTTGGAGGGCGACCGTTCCTTTTGTCGTTTGGACAGACCATAAGAACCTTGAGTACATCCGTTCTGCCAAACGACTTAATGCCCGTCAAGCTCGTTGGGCGTTGTTTTCGCTCGTTTCGAGTTTGTGATTTCTTACCGTCCGGGTAGCAAGAACACCAAGCCTGATGCCTTATCCCCGTCTGTTTAGTTCTTCTGTGGCTTCTACTGATCCCGAGGGATTCTTCCTTATGGGCGTGTTGTCGGGTTAACAGTCTGGGGAATTGAAAGACAGGTTAAGCAAGCACTCACGCACACTGCGTCGCCGCGCGCTTGTCCTAGTAACCTCCTTTTCGTTCCTGTTTCCACTCGTCTGGCTGTTCTTCAGTGGGCTCACTCTGCCAAGTTAGCGGGTCATCCCGGTGTTCGAGGCACTCTTGCGTCTATTCGCCAGCGCTTTTGGTGGCCGACTCAGGAGCGTGACACGCGCCCGTTTCGTGGCTGCCTGTTCGGACTGCGCGCAGACTAAGTCGGGTAACTCTCCTCCTGCCGGTCGTCTCAGACCGCTCCCCCATTCCTTCTCGACCATGGTCTCACATTGCCTTAGACTTCATTACCGGTCTGCCTTTGTCTGCGGGGAAGACTGTGATTCTGACGGTTGTCGATAGGTTCTCTAAGGCGGCACATTTCATTCCCCTCGCTAAACTTCCTTCCCGCTAAGGAGACGGCACAAATCATTATTGAGAATGTATTCAGAATTCATGGCCTCCCGTTAGACGCCGTTTCAGACAGAGGTCCCGCAATTCACGTCACAGTTTTGGAGGGAGTTCTGTCGTTTGATTGGTGCGTCCGTCAGTCTCTCTTCCGGGTTTCATCCCCAGTCTAACGGTCAAGCAGAGAGGGCCAATCAGACGATTGGTCGCATACTACGCAGCCTTTCTTTCAGGAACCCTGCGTCTTGGGCAGAACAGCTCCCTGGGCAGAATACGCTCACAATTCGCTTCCCGTCTGCTACCGGGTTATCTCCGTTTCAGAGTAGTCTGGGTTACCAGCCTCCCTCTGTTCTCATCCCAGCTTGCCGAGTCCAGCGTTCCCTCCGCTCAAGCGTTTGTCCAACGTTGTGGCGCACCTGGAAGGAGGGTGAGGTCTGCACACTTTGCCGTTACAGGGCACAGCAGGTAACTCTCCTCCTGCCGGTCGTCTCAGACCGCTTCCCATTCCTTCTCGACCATGGTCTCACATCGCCTTAGACTTTTTATTACCGGTCTGCCTTCGTCAGCGGGAAGACTGTGATTCTAACGGTTGTCGATAGGTTCTCGAGGCGGCTCATTTTATTCCTCTCGCTAAGCTTCCTTCCGCTAAGGAGCCGGCACAAATCATCGTGAGAATGTGTTCAGAATTCATGGCCTCCCGTTAGACGCCGTTTCGGACAGAGGTCCCGCCAATTCACGTCTCAGTTTTGGAGGGGAGTTCTGTCGTTTGATTGGTGCTTCCGTCAGTCTCTCTTCCGGTTTTCATCCCCAGTCTAACGGTCAAGCAGAACGGGCCAATCAGACGATTGGTCGCATATTACGCAGTCTTTCTTTTCGAAACCCTGCGTCTTGGGCAGGAACAACAGCTCCCCTGGGAAGAATGCGCTCACAACTCGCTTCCTTCGTCTGCTACCGGGCTATCTCCTTTTCAGTAGTCTTGGGTACCAGCCTCCTCTGTTCTCGTCCCAGCTCGCCGAGTCCAGCGTTCCCTCCACTCAGGCTTTTTGTCCAACGTTGTGAGCGCACCTGGAGGAGGGTCAGGTCTGCACTTTGCCGTTATAGGGCGCAGACTGTGAGAGCCGCCAATAAACGTAGGGATTAAGAGTCCTAGGTATTGTCGCGGTCAGAGAGTGTGTGGCTTTCCACTCGTAACCTTCCCTTACGACAGCCGCAAGTTGACTCCGCAGTTCATTGGTCCACTTCCATATTTCTCAGGTCGTTAATCCTGTCGCAGTGCGATTTTTCCCGCGACATCTTCGTCGCGTCCACCCAGTCTTCCATGTCTCCTGTGTCAAGCCTTTTCTTCGCGCCCCCGTTCGTCTTCCCTCCCCCCCCCGTCCTTGTCGGGCGCACCTATTTACAGGGTACGGAAGATCATGGACATGCGTTCTCGGGGACGTGGTCACCAGTACTTAGTGGATTAGGAGGGCACGCTCCTGAGGAGAGGAGTTGGGTTCCATTCGGACGTGCTGGACCGTTCGTTGATCGATGATTTCCTCCGTTGCCGCCAGGTTCCTCTCGAGTGCGCCAGGAGGCGCTCGGTGAGTGGGGGGTACTGTCATGTTTTGTCATAGATTGTCATGTCTTGTCCCTGTGCTTTCTCTTCATTCGTTTCCCCCTGCTGGTCTTATTAGGGTTTTTCCCTCTCTCTCTTCTCTCTCCCTCTCTCTCTCTCTCTCTCTCCCTATCGTTCCGTTCCTGCTCCCAGCTGTTCCTCATTCTCCTAACTCGTTTACTCTTTCACACCTGTCCCCTATTTTGCCCTCTGATTAGAGTCCCTATTTCTCCCTCTGTTTCCGCTTCTGTCCTTGTCGGATCCTTGTTTGCTGTACTGTGTCCTTGTTCCGTCCTGTCGTGTTTTTGCCTTCTTCAGATGCTGCGTGTGAGCAGGTGTCTCTATCAGCTACGGCCTGCGCCAACCCGAAGCGACCTGCAGTCTGTGGTCGCATCTCCTGTTGTTCCCCTCTACTGACTAGAGGATTTCAGTTATTCCTGTTTGGACATTTCCAGTGAAAGAATTCAGGATTAATCGTTTTTTGTTAAGACTGGAATAAACTCTGTTTCTGTTAAGTCGCTTTTGGGTCCTCATTCACCTGCATAACAGAGAGAGAGGGGGGATATATATATATATGAGAGAGAGAGAAGGAGAGAGAGAGAGAGAGAGAGAGAGAGAGAGAGAGAGAGAGAGAGAGAGAGAGAGAGAGAGAGAGAGAGAGAGAGAGAGAGAGAGAGAGAGAGAGAGAGAGAGAGAGAGAGAGAGAGAGAGAGAGAGAGAGAGAGAGAGAGAGAGAGAGAGAGAGAGAGAGAGAGAGAGAGAGAGAGAGAGAGAGACATAGAGAGAGAGAGAGAGAGGAGAGAGAGAGAGAGAGAGAGAGAGAGAGAGACAGAGAGAGAGAAGGACAGAGAGAGAGAGAAGGACAGAGAGAGAGAGAAGGACAGAGAGAGAGAGAAGGACAGAGAGATGAGAGAGAAGGACAGAGAGAGAGAGAAGGACATAGAGAGAGAGAAGGACATAGAGAGAGAGAAGGACATAGAGAGAGAGAAGGACATAGAGAGAGAGAAGGACATAGAGAGAGAGAAGGAAGATAGAGAGAGAGAAGGACAGAGAGAGAGAGAAGGACATAGAGAGAGAGAAGGACATAGAGAGAGAGAAGGACATAGAGAGAGAAGGACATAGAGAAGAGAGAAGGACATAGATAAAGGAA
>NW_025756384.1:0-6582 GCF_021184085.1 Oncorhynchus gorbuscha
CAGACAGTGACACATTCCGGGGGCGGCAGGCAACTAGTAGCTGATGGTTACAGGAGCACTGGGACCAGTAAACCTGAAGCGTTGCATAAGTTCGGATCCCGAGGCTGACGGTAAGGTGTCAAAATCTCGTCGCTCTGCCCCTGGACAGGCAGTTAACTCCACTGTTCCTAGGCCGTCAGCTGGTAAAAAACGAGAACTTGTTCTTGGACCTGGTCAAGCTCTTGGTTGTAAATAAAGGTTAAAAAAATAAATACTGCCCTTGCACACTTCTCATGCCCATCACATCTGAGCTAATCTCGGGAATTGTAATCAGGAGCCAGTCCAGCCAGCGCAAATGAGAGTTTATTGACAGAGTTCAAGGCATGTTTATCCCCATTTTGTTTCTGGGTTCTTTCTCCCCTCGCCTCTTCATTTTGTAGGCACTGAATTTGTTCCAAAACCGTCTCTCCGGTCCAGTGTCTGTCTCCCTCTTTGAGTCAGCTCACTTCAACAAGCTGCTGCTCACTCAGCTTGCAGCTTATGCTTTTTAGGTACTAGATTCATTATCCGGTCCCTTTGAGTGGGTGGGACAACATGTCAGTTGTCGTACTTACCTCTTTATATAACTGGCATGGTCAGTTAAGAACAAATGTACCTATGTTGCAATGACGGCCCGCTCGGGAAGGCAAAAGTGCCTCCCAAGCGTGGGGGCAAAACGCACATCCCGACAAAGAGTACATTTGCCGCTACATGAGAGAGAGACTCTAAGAAGACAACAGCGTTCAGCAAGGCAGCAACACATGACAGCACAACATGAAGCGACACTACATAAAGAGAGCACCTAAAAGACAACAGCGGTGTATGGCAGCAGACGCACGTACAGCACAGCATGTAGTCAGCAACGCTTAACATACAAGGCGTAGACACTGGCATGGCAGCAACACCCAGTGACAGCCCCGCAGCATGGTCATGCAGACAACAACATAGAGCATAGACCATGGCATCGCGGCAATATCATGACAACACAAAGACAAGTAGCTAAATATCAAATGGCTCGTGGCAAAGCAAATTATCACGATGAAACGTCACACTATCGTGAGCAATACAACATGGTAGCAATATTGCCATGCAAGCAAAGGTGATATTGATGACAACACAGCATGGAATGCAGCGAAATCATCATTATCGCGGCAAAGCAATAATATGACATAACACAAGCATGGCAGCAACACAACATGGGCAGCAGCACAACATGGCAGCAACACTTTAAAACATGAATTTTTCAAACATTGTTGGGATCGCAGACAACAGCACAAAGGGCAAGAAGGTAGAGACGACAATACATCACGCAAAGCAGCCGCAACTGTCAGTAAGAGTGTCCACGACTAAGTCTTTGAATGGAGAGCAAGAGCTCTGAAGTTGTCATAATTACTGTGTAAGTCAATGGACGGGGGTGAGAACCAGGGCCCAAAATTAACATCCACCATCTGCTAAATGAGCATAGATTTTGGCATAAGATGTTTATTTCACCAGCCATGTTGGCGGGTGGTCAGGGCTCCACCGTGTGAGCATTTCACTCGCATTTATGAATAAGTATGATCACATTTATAGTCAAATAAATACCGCAGTGACTGTTTTCAAAGTATTTCTGCATCACTGCCTGGCTGGGGGCTGTGCGAACATAAGAGCTGAGTGAAAGATTCATTTTTAGATGCGTTTGCAAACATTGATAAAAGTTGGTCTAATTTACTTGAAACAAAAGTCTACTGAGACGTTGGCCTTCAGTTTCTTAGCTATTTACATTGTTTTGCTCACAAAGCTAGGTTGTTTTTTCTATTTTTGAGTTTCAACTGCTAGAGAAGAGAAGACAACACTTCCACTAGTCAGACTCAACCCTACAGGCAGAAACATGACTCAAGTTGCGTTACCACGGTAACCTCCCGCCCGTAAAGGGCCGGGAGAAACTTTCATCTGTGCTATTTTGGTTAAGACTCAGGTCACAAATGTTTTTATTAAACAATATACCACATTACTTCTCACTAGTAATACATGTGTTTTTTAGAGACATTACAAATCATGCTCATCCGTTTTTGTTTAGTGTCATTTTAGATTAAAAATATTTATATTTTGGCTGGTAAGAAATCTGAGTGGTTGGTGGATTTTTAAATCGGAAACTAGCTGTCCTCTGGCTACACCATGGTGCTACCCTACAGAGTGCTGTTGAGTCTACTATAGACCATTTTTTAATCAATTATTTGGTGACTTGAATATATTTAGTATAGTTTTATCTAAAAATTATCACTTTAATGTTTCACTATGTTCTAAATTGAGCAGCTGCTGAAAAATGAGCTCCTGTATATATTGAGATTTTTAAATGGTTTTTTAGAGTGAAGTACATCAAAAAAATCAAGAGAAAAACTGCAAGACTCAATAGAAGAGACAAAACAAGGAACAAACCAAAAGACAGGCTTTTTGAAAAATTAACTGTTTTTCATAAAATTGTACAGTTATCTTAGCTAGCTGAATTGCTAGCAGAATTGTTTACTTGTTGCCAAGCAGTTGCTAGGGACTTCTCCTGGAAGAATAATAGCTTACAAAGAATAACAACAAAAATATCTAGTTAACAGAAGAAAGGAAGACAAAATAAGGACAAAAGAAGGACAGAAGAAAAAGGAAAAGAAAGAGGACAACATAGTGAAACAGTCAGCACTTCTATTGCAACTTGTATTTTGTCGTCCTAACGTAGTCTACACTGCTATCTGCCCAGCAGCTAGCCAGCTAGCATACGTCCACCGTCTACCGAATAGCAGCACTGTAGAAACTATTACACTCAACTGAACGACTTGATTAGTGTAGTGTTAGCTAGCTACATAGTTGTCTTTGCTGTCTTCGTATCCAAGATAATTGTGTAGTTTAGAGCGTGTAGTCTTAGAGTGATTATCTTAATTTACTGAGGTTAGCTAGCCAGCTATTTGTCGTCCTTAACGTAGGAGACACTGCTAGCTAGCCAACAGCTAGCCAACGTCTACTGAATAGAACTTCCGCACTCAACAACCTCGGTCGATTCCGCTTCGCTCCACAGGTAGTATCACATTTTTCATTTCATTTCATTACAGCACAACGGTTTGATTTGTTTGATCGTAGCTAGCTACATAGCTAGCTACATAGCCGTCTGTGTATCAAAGATAATTGTTGTCGTTCTTTTAACGCAACGTAACGTAATCAACACTGCTAGCTAGCCAGCTAGCCCCCGAATAGCAGCACTGTAGAAACTATTACACTCAACGGAACAACTTGATTAGTGTAGTGTCAACAACGCAGCCACTGCCAGCTAGCCTACAAAGTCAACAACGCAGCCACTGCCAGCTAGCCTACTTCAGCAGTACTGTATCATTTTAATCATTTTAGTCAATAAGATTCTTGCTACGTAAGCTTAACTTTCTGAACATTTGAGACGTGTAGTCCACTTGTCATTCCAATCTCCTTGCATTAGCGTAGCCTCTTCTGTAGCCTGTCAACTATGTGTCTGTCTATCCCTGTTCCTCCTCTCTGCACAGACCATACAAACGCTCCACACCGCGTGCCGCTGCCACCCTAATCTGGTGATCCCAGCAAGACGACCCACGTGGAGTTCCAGGTCTCCGGTAGCCTCTGGAACTGCCGATCTGCAGCCAACAAGGCAGAGTTAATCTCAGCCTATGCCTCCTCCAGTCCCCGACTTCTGGCACTGACAGAAACATGGATCACCACAGATAACACTGCTACTCCTACTGCTCTCTCTTCTCGTCCGCCCACGTGTTCTCGCACACCCCGAGAGCTCTTGGTCAGCGGGGTGGTGGCATCGGGATCCTTATCTCTCCCAAGTGGTCATTCTCTCTTTCTCCCCTTACCCATCTGTCTATCGCCTCCTTTGAATTTCATGCTGTCACAGTTACCAGCCCTTTCAAGCTTAACATCCTTATCATTTATCGCCCTCCAGGTCCCCTCGGAGAGTTCATCAATGAGCTTGATGCCTTGATAAGCTCCTTTCCTGAGGATGGCTCACCTCTCACAGTTCTGGGCGACTTTAACCTCCCCACGTCTACCTTTGACTCATTCCTCTCTGCCTCCTTCTTTCCACTCCTCTCCTCTTTTGACCTCACCCTCTCACCTTCCCCCTACTCACAAGGCAGGCAATACGCTCGACCTCATCTTTACTAGATGCTGTTTTTCCACTAACCTCATTGCAACTCCCCTCCAAGTCTCCGACCACTACCTTGTATCCTTTTCCCTCTCGCTCTCATCCAACACTTCCCACACTGCCCCTACTCGGATGGTATCGCGCCGTCCCAACCTTCGCTCTCTCTCCCCCGCTACTCTCTCCTCTTCCATCCTATCATCTCTTCCCTCTGCTCAAACCTTCTCCAACCTATCTCCTGATTCTGCCTCCTCAACCCTCCTCTCCTCCCTTTCTGCATCCTTTGACTCTCTATGTCCCCTATCTTCCAGGCCGGCTCGGTCCTCCCCTCCCGCTCCGTGGCTTGACGACTCATTGCGAGCTCACAGAACAGGGCTCCGGGCAGCCGAGCGGAAATGGAGGAAAACTCGCCTCCCTGCGGACCTGGCATCCTTTCACTCCCTCCTCTCTACATTTTCCTCCTCTGTCTCTGCTGCTAAAGCCACTTTCTACCACTCTAAATTCCAAGCATCTGCCTCTAACCCTAGGAAGCTCTTTGCCACCTTCTCCTCCCTCCTGAATCCTCCTCCCCCTCCCCCCCTCCTCCCTCTCTGCAGATGACTTCGTCAACCATTTTGAAAAGAAGGTCGACGACATCCGATCCTCGTTTGCTAAGTCAAACGACACCGCTGGTTCTGCTCACAGTGCCCTACCCTGTGCTCTGACCTCTTTCTCCCCTCTCTCTCCAGATGAAATCTCGCGTCTTGTGACGGCCGGCCGCCCAACAACCTGCCCGCTTGACCCTATCCCCTCCTCTCTTCTCCAGACCATTTCCGGAGACCTTCTCCCTTACCTCACCTCGCTCATCAACTTATCCCTGACCGCTGGCTACGTCCCTTCCGTCTTCAAGAGAGCGAGAGTTGCACCCCTTCTGAAAAAACCTACACTCGATCCCTCCGATGTCAACAACTACAGACCAGTATCCCTTCTTTCTTTTCTCTCCAAAACTCTTGAACGTGCCGTCCTTGGTCAGCTCTCCCGCTATCTCTCTCAGAATGACCTTCTTGATCCAAATCAGTCAGGTTTCAAGACTAGTCATTCAACTGAGACTGCTCTTCTCTGTATCACGGAGGCGCTCCGCACCGCTAAAGCTAACTCTCTCTCCTCTGCTCTCATCCTTCTAGACCTATCGGCTGCCTTCGATACTGTGAACCATCAGATCCTCCTCTCCACCCTCTCCGAGTTGGGCATCTCCGGCGTGGCCCACGCTTGGATTGCGTCCTACCTGACAGGTCGCTCCTACCAGGTGGCGTGGCGAGAATCTGTCTCCTCACCATGCGCTCTCACCACTGGTGTCCCCCAGGGCTCTGTTCTAGGCCCTCTCCTATTCTCGCTATACACCAAGTCACTTGGCTCTGTCATAACCTCACATGGTCTCTCCTATCATTGCTATGCAGACGACACACAATTAATCTTCTCCTTTCCCCCTTCTGATGACCAGGTGGCGAATCGCATCTCTGCATGTCTGGCAGGCATATCAGTGTGGATGACGGATCACCACCTCAAGCTGAACTTCGGCAAGACGGAGCTGCTCTTCCTCCCGGGGAAGGACTGCCCGTTCCATGATCTCGCCATCACGGTTGACAACTCCATTGTGTCCTCCTCCCAGAGCGCCAAGAACCTTGGCGTGATCCTGGACAACACCCTGTCGTTCTCAACTAACATCAAGGCGGTGGCCCGTTCCTGTAGGTTCATGCTCTACAACATCCGCAGAGTACGACCCTGCCTCACACAGGAAGCGGCACAGGTCCTAATCCAGGCACTTGTCATCTCCCGTCTGGATTACTGCAACTCGCTGTTGGCTGGGCTCCCTGCCTGTGCCATTAAACCCCTACAACTCATCCAGAACGCCGCAGCCCGTCTGGTGTTCAACCTTCCCAAGTTCTCTCACGTCACCCCGCTCCTCCGCTCTCTCCACTGGCTTCCAGTTGAAGCTCGCATCCGCTACAAGACCATGGTGCTTGCCTACGGAGCTGTGAGGGGAACGGCACCTCAGTACCTCCAGGCTCTGATCAGGCCCTACACCCAAATAAGGGCACTGCGTTCATCCACCTCTGGCCTGCTCGCCTCCCTACCACTGAGGAAGTACAGTTCCCGCTCAGCCCAGTCAAAACTGTTCGCTGCTCTGGCTCCCCAATGGTGGAACAAACTCCCTCACGACGCCAGGACAGCGGAGTCAATCACCACCTTCCGGAGACACCTGAAACCCCACCTCTTTAAGGAATACCTAGGATAGGATAAAGTAATCCTTCTCACCCCCCTTAAAATATGTAGATGCACTATTGTAAAGTGGCTGTTCCACTGGATGTCATAAGGTGAATGCACCAATTTGTAAGTCGCTCTGGATAAGAGCGTCTGCTAAATGACTTAAATGTAAATGTAAATGT
>NW_025756385.1:0-6581 GCF_021184085.1 Oncorhynchus gorbuscha
GTGTGTTTATGGGGGTGTATTTGTGTGTATATGTAAAGATGAAGGGGAGGAGACAGGTTGAATAAGGATTTTTCAGCTTCGAGACAATTGAGACATGGATTGTGTAGGTATACTATTCAGAGAGTGAATGGGCAAGACGGAAGATGTAGGTGACTTAGAACAGGGTATATAGTAAGTAGGCACCAGGTTATTCATGTTCAACAGTTTCCTGTGTGTATCAAGAATGGTCCACCACCCAAAGCACATCCAGACAACTTGACACAACTGTGGGAAGCATTGGAGTCAACATGGGCCAGCATCACTGTGGAACGCTTTTGACACCTTATAGAGTCCATGCCCTGACCGATTGAGGCTGTTCTGGGGGCAAAAGAGGTGCAACTCAATATTAGGAAGGGGTTCCTAATGTTTTGTACACTCAGTGTCTGTGTTTGTGTGCCACATCGCCTCCACTTAAGTGTCATAAAACAAATAACCAAGCTGTCCCGCTCTACTTCACACAAAACCCCTTCACCCCATTAGACTTCTTCCCTCCCTGGTCTCCCTGTCGTTTCTCCCCTCGTTGTCCATCTCTTTGACAAGACCACTCTTCCATCTCTTTTCCTCCGCTCTGTGATTTCCATTTAAATGCAATTTACAACCTCTGCTCTCTCTCCTCCCCTTTGTCCTCTCTGGTCATCTTTTCTGTCCTCCCTCCATCCATCTTCCTCTCCTCATGCCTAACAGTTCCACCCTAGCCCTCACCTCTTCTCCTCCTCCTCTCCCCTACTCCCATGTAAGCACACAGACACGCACACGCGCTCACACAGACACACACACACACACTCAATACCCCCTCCCCTTTAATCCACACAAACATACCCCTTGAAAATGTCCTCAACATGTTAGAATAATCAGTGTTTTATCCTGAGTCATCATGCTGTTGAGTATTTCCTGATATAAAACATTGCTAAAGCAGAACTGCAGTCTGGGATAAGGCCTAGTGCACAACCCCAGGCAAACGTCACTTTCAATAGGAGTGCTGAAGCAGCGAGATAGCACCATGAATAATGCCAGAATTCATGTCAGGCTTAATATTATTGGTTGGGGAATTCAGGAAGTACCTGAAATGCGATGGACAAGGAAGTATATCATATTTCCATCAGAAGAACTACCTGAAACTTTCAGCTGTGAAGGTGCTTCCTGTGCGTGTTTGCTCCAACAAAATCATTAAAGCACATCTGAGAAACACTTCTGGTGAATGTACATGCATTGTTATGCAGGTGAATGAGGACCCAAAAGCGACTTGGCGAAAACAGAGTCTTTAATCCAGTAAAGGAAATATGCAATACTCCTAGACAAATCGGAGCGGTAAATAAAGCATAAAAAAACAATTCCACTCGTAATGACGAGAACAGACTGGAGACTCGATCATAAACTGGAGGTTGCCTCGGGAAGGCACTTGACCGTAGCAGACTCAGACACCTGCTCACCACGCAGCATCTGAGGGAAACACGACACGACAGGGCGATACAAAGACACAGCACGGTGAACAATATACAAGGATCCGACAGGACAGAAACGGAAAACAAGGGGAGAAATAGGGACTCTAATCAGGGGAAAAGATAGGGAACAGGTGTGGAAAGACTAAATGATTGATTAGGGAATAGAACAGCTGGGAGCAGGAACGGAATGATAGAGAGAAGAGAGAGAGGGAGGGAGAGAGAAAAAGGGAACGAACCTAAAAAGACCAGCAGGGGAAAACGAACAGAAGGAAAAAGCAAAATGACAAGACAATATAAGACAAAACATGACAGTACCCCCCACTCACCGAGCGCTCCTGGCGCACTCGAGGAGGAATCCTGGCGGCAACGGAGGAAATCATCAATCAGTGAACGGTCCAGCACGTCCCGAGACGGAACCCAACTCCTCTCTCAGGACCGTAACCTCCCAATCCACTAAGTATTGGTGACCCCGTCCCCGAGAACGCATGTCCATGATCCTACGTACCTTGTAAATAGGTGCGCTCGACAAGGACGGAGGGGGGAGGGAAGACGAACGGGGGTGCGAAGAAAGGGGCTTGACACAGGAGACATGGAAGACAGGATGGACGCGACGAAGATGTCGCGGAGAAGTAGTGCCGCACAGCGACAGGATTGACGACCTGGGAGACACGGAACGGACCAATGAACCGCGGAGTCAACTTACGAGAAGCTGTAGTAAGAGGAAGGTTGCAGTGGAAAGCCACACTCTCTGGCCGCAACAATACCTTGGACTCTTAATCCTACGTTTATTGGCGGCTCACAGTCTGTGCCCTGTAACGGCAAAGTGCAGACCTCACCCTCCTCCAGGTGCGCCACAACGTTGGACAAACGCTGAGCGGAGGGAACGCTGACCGGCAAGCTGGGATGAGAACAGAGGAGGCTGGTAACCCAGACTACTCTGAAACTGAGATAACCCGGTAGCAGACGAAGGAAGGAAGCCAGAGCGTATTCTGCCCAGGGGAGCTGTTCTGCCCAAGACGCAGGGTTTCTGAAAGAAAGACTGCGTAGTATGCGACCAATCGTCTGATTGGCCCTCTCTGCTTGACCGTTAGACTGGGGATGAAACCCGGAAGAGAGACTGACGGACGCACCAATCAAACGACAGAACTCCCTCCAAAACTGTGACGTGAATTGCGGGCCTCTGTCTGAAACGGCGTCTAATGGGAGGCCATGAATTCCTGAACACATTCTCGATGATGATTTGTGCCCTCCTTAGCGGAAGGAAGTTTGGCGAGGGGAATGAAATGTGCCGCCTAGAGAACCTATCGACAACCGTAAGAATCACAGTCTTCCCGCAGACAAAGGCAGACCGGTAATGAAGTCTAGGGCGATGTGAGACCATGGTCGAGAAGGAATGGGAAGCGGTCTGAGACGACCGGCAGGAGGAGAGTTACCTGACTTAGTCTGCGCGCAGTCCGAACAAGCAGCCACGAAATGGCACGTGTCACGCTCCTGAGTCGGCCACCAAAAGCGCTGGCGAATAGAAGCAAGAGTGCCTCGAACGCCGGGATGACCAGCTAACTTGGCAGAGTGAGCCCACTGAAGAACAGCCAGACGAGTAGAAACAGGAACGAAAAGAAGGTTACTAGGACACGCGCGGCGACGCAGTGTGCGTGAGTGCTTGCTTAACCTGTCTTTCAATTCCCAGACTGTCAACCCGACAACACGCCCATAAGGAAGAATCCCCTCGGGATCAGTAGAAGCCACAGAAGAACTAAAAAAGACGGGATAAGGCATCAGGCTTGGTGTTCTTGCTACCCGGACGGTAAGAAATCACAAACTCGAAACGAGCGAAAAACAACGCCCAACGAGCTTGACGAGCATTAAGTCGCTTGGCAGAACGGATGTACTCAAGGTTCTTATGGTCTGTCCAAACGACAAAAGGAACGGTCGCCCTCCAACCACTGTCGCCATTCGCCTAGGGCTAAGCGGATGGCGAGCAGTTCGCGGTTACCCAAATCATAGTTGCGTTCAGATGGCGACAGGCGATGAGAAAAATAAGCGCAAGGATGAACCTTATCGTCAGACTGGAAGCTGGGATAGAATGGCTCCCACGCCTACCTCTGAAGCGCCAACCTCGACAATGAATTGTCTAGTGACGTCAGGAGTAACGAGGATAGGAGCGGACGTAAAACGTTCTTTTAGAAGATCAAAAGCTCCCTGGGCGGAACCGGACCACTTAAAACACGCCTTGACAGAAGTAAGAGCTGTGAGAGGGGCAGCAACTTGACCGAAATTACGAATGAAACGCCGATAGAAATTAGCGAAACCTAGAAAGCGCTGCAACTCGACACGTGACCTTGGAACGGGCCACTCACTGACAGCTTGACCTTAGCGGGAATCCATCTGAATGCCTTCAGCGGAAATAACGGAACCGAGAAAAGTAACGGAGGAGACATGAAAGAGCACTTCTCAGCCTTCACGTAGAGACAATTCTCTAAAAGGCGCTGGAGAACACGTCGAACGTGCTGAACATGAATCTCGAGTGACGGTGAAAAAATCAGGATATCGTCAAGGTAGACAAAAACAAAGATGTTCAGCATGTCTCTCAGAACATCATTAACTAATGCCTGAAAACAGCTGGCGACATTGGCGAGACCAAACGGCAGAACCCGGTACTCAAAATGCCCTAACGGAGTGTTAAACGCCGCTTTCCACCCGTCCCCTCTCTGATGCGCACGAGATGGTAAGCGTTACGAAGGTCCAACTTAGTAAAGCACCTGGCTCCCTGCAGAATCTCGAAGGCTGATGACATAAGGGGAAGCGGATAACGATTCTTAACCGTTATGTCATTCAGCCCTCGACATCCACGCAGGGGCGCAGAGTACCGTCCCTTTTCTTAACAAAAAAACCCGCCCGGCCGGAGAGGAAGAAGGCACTATGGCACCGGCGGCCAAGAGACACAGACAAATAATCATCGAGAGCCTTACGTTCGGGAGCCGACAGAGAGTATAGTCTACCCCGAGGAGGAGTGGTCCCCGGAAGGAGATCAATACTACAATCATACGACCGGTGAGGAGGAAGGGAGTTGGCTCGGGGACCGACTGAAGACCGTGCGCAGATCATGATATTCCTCCGGCACTCCTGTCAAATCGCCAGGTTCCTCCTGAGAAGTGGGACAGAAGAAACGGGAGGGATGGCAGACATTAAACACTTCACATGACAAGAAACGTTCCAGGATAGGATAGAATTACTAGACCCAATTAATAGAAGGATTATGACATACTAGCCAGGGATGACCCAAAACAACAGGTAAAAGGTGAACGAAAAATCAAAAAGAAATAGTCTCACTGTGGTTACCAGATACTGTGAGGGTTAAAGGTAGTGTCTCAAATCTGATACTGGGAAGATGACTACCATCTAAGGCTTAACATGGGCGTAGGCTTGTCTAACTGTCTGAAAGGAATGTCATGTTTCCGAGCCCATGCTTCGTCCATGAAACAACCCTCAGCCCCAGAGTCTATCAAGGCACTGCATGTAGACCCGAACCGGTCCAGCGTAGATGGACCGACATAGTAGTACAGGATCTAGATGGAGAGACCTGAGTAGTAGCGCCACCAGTAGCCCTCCGCTTACTGATGAGCTCTGGCTTTTACTGGACATGAATTGACAAAATGTCCAGCAAGTCCGCAATAGAGGCACAGGCGGTTGGTGATCCTCCGTCCTCTCCTTAGTCGAGATGCGAATACCTCCTAGCTGCATGGGCTCAGTCTCTGGAGCCAGAGGAGGGAGATGGTTGCGATGCGGAGCAGGGAAACACCGTTGACGCGAGCTCTCTTCCACGAGCTTGGTGACGAAGATCTACCCGTCGCTCTATGCGGATGGCGAGAGCAATCAAAGAGTCCACACTGGAAGGAACCTCCGGGGAGAGAATCTCATCTTTAACCACTGCGTGGAGTCCCTCCAGAAAACGAGCGAGCAGCGCCCGGCTCGTTCCAGTCACTAGAGGCAGCAAGAGGGCGAAACTCTATAGAGTAATCCGTTAGGATCGATCACCTGGCATAGGGAAGCCAGGGCCCTAGAAGCCTCCCTACCAAAAACTGAACGGTCAAAAACCCGAATCATCTCTTAAAGTTCTGTAATTGTTAGAACAATCAGCCCTTGCCTCCCAGATAGCTGTGCCCCACTCGAGCCCGGCCAGTAAGGAGTGATATGACGAAGCAACCCGAGCTCCTCTCTAGAGTATGTGTTGGGTTGGAGAGAGAACACAATATCACACTGGGTGAGAAAGGAGCTAGCACCGTGGGCTGCCCGGAGTAACAAGGTGGGTTATTAACCCTAGGTTCCGGAGGCTCGGCAGACCAGGAAGCAACAGGTGGCACGAGACGAAGACTCTGGAACTGTCCAGAGAGGTCGGAAACCTGAGCGGCCAGGGTTCTCCACTGCATGACGAGCAGCAGACAATTCCTGCTCGTGTCTGCCGAGCATGGCTCCTTGGATCTCGACGGCAGTGTTACGAGCGTCTGTAGTCGCTGGGTCCATTCTTAGGTCGGATCCTTCTGTTATGCAGGTGAATGAGGACCCAAAAGCGACTTTGGCGAAACAGAGTCTTTAATCCAGTAAAGGAAATATGCAATACTCCTAGACAAATCGGAGCGGTAAATAAAGCATAAAAACAATTCCACTGTAATGACGTGAACAGACTGGAGACTCGATCATAAACTGTAGGTTGCCTCGGGAAGGCACTTGACCGTAGCAGACTCAGGACACCTGCTCACCACGCAGCATCTGAGGGAAACACGACACGACAGGGCGATACAAAGACACAGCACGGTGAACAATATACAAGGATCCGACAGGACAGAAACGAAAACAAGGGGAGAAATAGGGACTCTAATCAGGGGAAAAGATAGGGGAACAGGTGTGGAAAGACTAAATGATTGATTAGGGGAATAGGAACAGCTGGGAGCAGGAACGGAACGATAGAGAGAAGAGAGAGAGGGAGGGAGAGAGAAAAAGGGAACGAACCTAAAAAGACCAGCAGGGGGAAAACGAACAGAAGGAAAAGCAAAATGACAAGACAATATAAGACAAAACATGACATGCATACCTCAGCCAGTC
>NW_025756386.1:0-6575 GCF_021184085.1 Oncorhynchus gorbuscha
AGTGGTCCTTCTGTAGCTCAGTTGGTAGAGCATGGCGCTTATAGCGCCAGGGTAGTGGGTTCGATCCCGGGACCACCCATACGGGACCACCGATACGTAGAATGTATGCACACATGACTGTAAGTACGCTTTGGATAAAAGCGTCTGCTAAATGGCATATATTATTATTATATTATATATTAGATATTGGTGTGCAAAAGAGCAGAAAAGTAAATAAATAAAAACAGTATGGGGATGAGGTAGGTAAAAATGGGTGGGCTATTTGCCGATAGACTATGTACAGCTGCAGCGATCGGTTAGCTGCTCAGATAGCAGATGTTTGAAAGTTGGTGAGGGAGATAAAAGTCTCCAACTTCAGCGATTTTTGCAATTCGTTCCAGTCACAGGCAGCAGAGAACTGGAATGAAAAGCGGCCAAATGAGGTGTTGGCTTTAGGGGTGATCAGTGAGATACACCTGCTGGAGAGCGTGCTACGGATGGGTGTTGGCATCGTGACCAGTGAACTGAGATAAGGCGGAGCTTTACCTAACATGGACTTGTAGATGACCTGGAGCCAGTGGGTCTGGCGACGAATATGTAGCGAGGGCCAGCCGACTAGAGCGTACAAGTCGCAGTGGTGGGTGGTATAAGGTGCTTTAGTGACAAAACAGATGGCACTGTGATAAACTGCATCCAGTTTGCTGAGTAGAGTGTTGGAAGCAATTTTGTAGATGACATTACATTACATTTACATTTAAGTCATTTAGCAGACGCTCTTATCCAGAGCGACTTACAAATTGGTGCATTCACCTTATGACATCCAGTGGAACAACCACTTTACAATAGTGCATCTAAATATTTTAAGGGGGGAGGGGGTGAGAAGGATTACTTTATCCTATCCTAGGTATTCCTTAAAGAGGTGGGGTTTCAGGTGTCTCCGGAAGGTGGTGATTGACTCCGCTGTCCTGGCGTCGTGAGGGAGTTTGTTCCACCATTGGGGAGCCAGAGCAGCGAACAGTTTTGACTGAGCTGAGCGGGAACTGTACTTCCTCAATGGTAGGGAGGCGAGCAGGCCAGAGGTGGATGAACGCAGTGCCCTTATTTGGGTGTAGGGCCTGATCAGAGCCTGGAGGTACTGAGGTGCCGTTCCCTCACAGCTCCGTAGGCAAGCACCATGGTCTTGTAGCGGATGCGAGCTTCAACTGGAAGCCAGTGGAGAGAGCGGAGGAGCGGGGTGACGTGAGAGAACTTGGGAAGGTTGAACACTAGATGGGCTGCGGCGTTCTGGATGAGTTGTAGGGGTTTAATGGCACAGGCAGGGAGCCCAGCCAACAGCGAGTTGCAGTAATCCAGACGGGAGATGACAAGTGCCTGGATTAGGACCTGCGCCGCTTCCTGTGTGAGGCAGGGTCGTACTCTGCGGATGTTGTAGAGCATGAACCTACAGGAACGGGCCACCGCCTTGATGTTAGTTGAGAACGACAGTTTGTTGTCCAGGATCACGCCAAGGTTCTTAGCGCTCTGGGAGGAGGACACAATGGAGTTGTCAACCGTGATGGCGAGATCATGGAACGGGCAGTCCTTCCCCGGGAGGAAGAGCAGCTCCGTCTTGCCGAAGTTCAGCTTGAGGTGGTGATCCGTCATCCACACTGATATGTCTGCCAGACATGCAGAGATACGATTCGCCACCTGGTCATCAGAAGGGGGAAAGGAGAAGATTAATTGTGTGTCGTCTGCATAGCAATGATAGGAGAGACCATGTGAGGTTATGACAGAGCCAAGTGACTTGGTGTATAGCGAGAATAGGAGAGGGCCTAGAACAGAGCCCTGGGGGACACCAGTGGTGAGAGCGCGTGGTGAGGAGACAGATTCTCGCCACGCCACCTGGTAGGAGCGACCTGTCAGGTAGGACGCAATCCAAGCGTGGGCCGCGCCGGAGATGCCCAACTCGGAGAGGGTGGAGAGGAGGATCTGATGGTTCACAGTATCGAAGGCAGCCGATAGGTCTAGAAGGATGAGAGCAGAGGAGAGAGAGTTAGCTTTAGCGGTGCGGAGCGCCTGTGATACAGAGAAGAGCAGTCTCAGCTGAATGACTAGTCTTGAACCTGACTGATTTGGATCAAGAAGGTCATTCTGAGAGAGATAGCGGGGAGAGCTGACCAAGGACGGCACGCTCAAGAGTTTTGGAGAGAAAAGAAAGAAGGGATACTGGTCTGTAGTTGCTGACATCGGAGGGATCGAGTGTAGGTTTTTTCAGAAGGGGTGCAACTCTCGCTCTCTTGAAGACGGAAGGGACGTAGCCAGCGGTCAGGGATAAGTTGATGAGCGAGGTGAGGTAAGGGAGAAGGTCTCCGGAAATGGTCTGGAGAAGAGAGGAGGGATAGGGTCGAGCGGGCAGGTTGTTGGGCGGCCGCTCCGTCACAAGACGCGAGATTTCATCTGGAGAGAGAGGGAGAAAGAGGTCAGAGCACAGGGTAGGGCAGTGTGAGCAGAACCAGCGGTGTTGTTTGACTTAGCAAACGAGGATCGGATGTCGTCGATCTTCTTTTCAAAATGGTTGACGAAGTCATCTGCAGAGAGGGAGGAGGGGGAGGGGAGGAGGATTCAGGAGGGAGGAGAATGTGGCAAAGAGCTTCCTAGGGTTAGAGGCAGATGCTTGGAATTTAGAGTGGTAGAAAGTGGCTTTAGCAGCAGAGACAGAGGAGGAAATGTAGAGAGGAGGGAGTGAAAGGATGCCAGGTCCGCAGGGGAGGTAGTTTTCCTCCATTTCCGCCGCCTCTCCGGAGCCCTGTTCTGTGAGCTCGCATTGAGTCGTCAAGCCACGGAGCGGGAGGGGAGGACCGAGCTGGCCTGGAAGATAGGGGACATAGAGAGTCAAAGGATGCAGAAAGGGAGGAGAGGAGGGTTGAGGAGGCAGAATCAGGAGATAGGTTGAGAAGGTTTGAGCAGAGGGAAGAGATGATAGGATGGAAGAGGAGAGAGTAGCGGGGAGAGAGAGCGAAGGTTGGGACGGCGCGATACCATCCGAGTAGGGGCAGTGGGAAGTGTTGGATGAGAGCGAGAGGGAAAAGGATACAAGGTAGTGGTCGGAGACTTGGAGGGGAGTTGCAATGAGGTTAGTGGAAGAACAGCATCTAGTAAAGATGAGGTCGAGCGTATTGCCTGCCTTGTGAGTAGGGGGAAGGTGAGAGGGTGAGGTCAAAAGAGGAGAGGAGTGGAAAGAAGGAGGCAGAGAGGAATGAGTCAAAGGTAGACGTGGGGAGGTTAAAGTCGCCCAGAACTGTGAGAGGTGAGCCGTCCTCAGGAAAGGAGCTTATCAAGGCATCAAGCTCATTGATGAACTCTCCGAGGGGACCTGGAGGGCGATAAATGATAAGGATGTTGCTTGAAAGGGCTGGTAACTGTGACAGCATGAAATTCAAAGGAGGCGATAGACAGATGGGTAAGGGGAGAAAGAGAGAATGACCACATGGGAGAGATAAGGATCCCTATGCCACCACCCCGCTGACCAGAAGCTCTCGGGTGTGCGAGAACACGTGGGCGGACGAAAGAGAGCAGTAGGAGTAGCAGTGTTATCTGTGGTGATCCATGTTTCTGTCAGTGCCAAGAAGTCGAGGGACTGGAGGGAGGCATAGGCTGAGATGAACTCTGCCTTGTTGGCTGCAGATCGGCAGTTCCAGAGGCTACCGGAGACCTGGAACTCCACGTGGTCGTGCGCGCTGGGACCACCAGATTAGTGGGTGGCAGCGGCCACGCGGTGTGGAGCGTTTGTATGGTCTGTGCAGAGAGGAGAGAACAGGGATAGACAGACACATAGTTGACAGGCTACAGAAGAGGCTACGCTAATGCAAGGAGATTGGAATGACAAGTGGACTACACGTCTCGAATGTTCAGAAAGTTAAGCTTACGTAGCAAGAATCTTATTGACTAAAATTATTAAAAATGATACAGTACTGCTGAAGTAGGCTAGCTAGTGGCTGCGTTGTTGACTTTGTAGGCTAGCTGACAGTGGCTGCGTTGTTGACACTACACTAATCAAGTCGTTCCGTTGAGTGTAGTAGTTTCTACAGTGCTGCTATTCGGCCAGCTGGCTAGCTAGCAGTGTTGATTACGTTACGTTGCGTTAGGAGAACGACAATAGCTGGCTAGCTAACCAGAAAATCGCTCTAGACTACACAATTATCTTTGATACACAGACGGCTATGTAGCTAGCTATGTAGCTAGCTACGATCAAACAAATCAAACCGTTGTGCTGTAATGAAATGAAATGAAAAATGTGATACTACCTGTGGAGCGAAGCGGAATGCGACAGGTTGTTGAGTGCGGAAAGTTCTATTCAGTAGACGTTGGCTAGCTGTTGGCTAGCTAGGAGTGTCTCCTACGTTAAGGACGACAAATAGCTGGCTAGCTAACCTCGGTAAATTAAGATAATCACTCTAAGACTACACGCTCTAAACTACACAATTATCTTGAATCTGAAGACAGCAAAGACAACTATGTAGCTAGCAACACTACACTAATCAAGTCGTTCAGTTGAGTGTAATAGTTTCTACAGTGCTGCTGTCGGTAGACGGTGGGCGTTTAGCTGGCTAGCTGCTGGGCAGATAGCAGTTTAGACTACGTTAGGGTGACTTGAAAATACGAAGTTGCAATCAGAAAGTGCTGACTGTTTCACTTTGTTGTCCTCCTTCTTTTCCTTTTTCTTCTGTCCTTCTTTTGTCCTTATTTTGTCTTCCTTTCTTCTGTTAACTAGATATTTTTGTTGTTATTCTTTGTAAGCTAGCTAGCTTCTTCCAGGAGAGTCTAGCAACTGACATCGCGAGTGAGGATCGGTAGGATAGTCAGTTTTACTAGGGTAAGTTTGAGCGTGAGTGAAGGAGGCTTTGTTGCGGAATAGAAAGCCCGACTCTTGATTTGATTTTAGATTGGAGATGTTTGATATGAGTCTGGAAGGAGAGTTTACAGTCTAGCCAGACACCTGGGTACTTATAGATGTCCACATATTCAAGGTTGGAACCATCCAGGGTGGTGATGCTGGTCAGGCGTGCGGGTGCAGCAGCGAGCGGTTGAAAAGCATGCATTTGGTTTTTACTAGCGTTTAAGAGCAGTTGTACCCACGGAAGGAGTGTTGTATAGCATTGGCTCGTTTGGAGGTTAGATAGCACAGTGTCCAAGGGGCGGGCGGAAGTATATAGAATGGTGTTGTCTGCGTAGGGTGGATGAGGGAATCGCCCGCAGCAAGAGCAACATCATTGATATATACAGAAAAAGAGTCGACCCAGGTTGGGCCCTGTGGCACCCCATAGAAGACTTCCAAGAGGACCGGACAGCTGCCTTCCGATTGACACACTGAACTCTGTCTGCAAAGTAATTGGTGAACCAGGCAAGGCAGTCATCCGAAAAACCGAGACTACTGAGTCTGCCGATAAGAATATGGTGATTGGCAGTCGAAAGCCTTGGCAGGTCGAGGGCAGTCCGGTCTGGAGTGAACCAAGGGCTATATCTGTTCTTAGTTCTGCATTTTTGACTGAGCATGCTTATCTAAAATGGTGAGGAAGTTACTTTTAAAGAACAACCAGGCATCCTCAACTGACGGGATGAGGTCAATGTCCTTCCAGGATACCCGGGCCAGGTCGATTAGAAAGGACTGCTCACAGAAGTGTTTTAGGGAGCGTTTGACAGTGATGAGGAGGTTGTTTGACTGCGGCTCCGTAGCGGATACAGGCAATGAGGCAGTGATCGCTGAGATCCTGGTTGAAGACAGCGGAGGTGTATTTGGAGGGCCAGTTGGTCAGGATGGACGTCTATAGAGAGTGCCTTTGTTTACAGATTTAGGGTTGTACATGGTGGGTTCCCTTGATGATTTGTGTGAATTTAAGGGCATCTAGCTTAGATTGTAGGACTGCCGGAGGTGTTAAGCATATCCCAGTTTAGGTCACCTAGCAGAACAAACTCTGAAAGCTAGATGACTTACAGGGAGACAATTCAATTCACAAATAACTATGCCATTTAGGCGCTTTTACAACAGTCGCCACGTATGGGTGGTCCGGGGATCGAACCCACTATCCTGGCGTTACAAACGCCATGCTACAGAAGGACCACACCACAAATGGTGTCCAGGGCACAGCTGGGAGCTGAGGGGGTCGGTAGCAGGCGGCAACAGTGAGAAGACTTATTTCTGGAGAAAGTAATTTTCGAGATTAGTAGTTCGAACTGTTTTATGGACCTGGAAAGTATGACATTACTTTGCAGGCTATCTCTACAGTAGACTGCAACTCCTCCCCCTTTTTGGCAGTTCTATCTTGACGGAAGATGTTATAGTTGGGTATGGAAATCTCAGAATTTTTGGTGGCAACTTCCTGAGCCAGGATTCAGACACGGCAGAGACATCAGGGTTAGCAGAGTGTGCTAAATCAGTGAGTAAAACAAACTTGGGGAGGCTTCTGATGTTGACATGCCGCCTGAAACAAAGGCTTTTTCGATCACATAAGTCAACAAATGAGGGTGCCTGGGGACATGCAGGGCCTGGGTTTACCTCCACATCACCCGCGGAACAGAGGAGGAGTAGTATGAGGGTGCGGCTAAAGGCTATCAAA